>NC_057806.1:501825476-502125476 GCF_018294505.1 Triticum aestivum | reverse complement strand
CGTTTGTGCGGCAGTTGAATTGCCGAACGGGTCATCCGAAGTATGGAGTCCTGAGAGTAAGAGAAAAAAGAAAAAAAGGAATCCGGCAGCCCCTGGTGCGGTTTAAGCCGTATTTCGGGCGTGCCGTGATAGTGCCCCTTCCCCTGTGCCCATGGTATTTCAAGAGCGTAGTTATGTACGCGAAGCACTGGTTTCGCTATATCGCGAGGGCTAGGGTTGGGGCCGCATTGCTACGCTAGCTCAGAACGTGCCAGGCGGTCTTGTTGTAGGGTACTCCGGGCGCGCTTGACAGTGTCCGGCTTTTTGAAGGCCGAACTGGAGAACTGCCTAGAGAGGCTGCTTTGTACTTCTGCTGCGAGCGCTGCCGTGTGCTCCTCCGTTTCGGAGGGAGCGTTCAGTGTTCCCATTGACCGTGATTACTCCTCTAGGGCCTGGCATCTTGAGCTTGAGGTATGCATAGTGCGGTACCGCGTTGAATTTTGCGAATGCGGTTCGCCCGAGCAGTGCGTGATAGCCACTACGGAACGGGACTATGTCGAAGATTAACTCCTCGCTTCGGAAGTTATCCGGAGATCCGAAGACCACTTCCAGTGTGACTGAGCCTGTACAGTTGGCTTCTACACCTAGTATGACGCCTTTAAAGGTCGTTTTGGTGGGCTTGATCCTCGAGGGATCTATGCCCATTTTTCGCACTATATCCTGGTAAAGCAGGTTCAGGCTGCTGCCTCCATCCATGAGGACTCTTGTGAGATGAAATCCTTTAATGATTGGGTCTAGAACCAATGCGGCGAAGCCGCCGTGACGGATGCTAGTGGGGTGGTCCCTTCGATCAAAGGTGATCGGGCAGGAGGACCATGGGTTGAACTTTGGGGCGACTGGCTCCATCGCATATACGTCCCGTAACGCACGCTTCCGCTCCCTCTTGGGGATGTGGGTTGCGTATATCATGTTCACAGTCCGCACTTGCGGGGGAAATCCCTTCTGTCCACTGTTGTTCGGCGGCCTGGGCTCCTCCTCGTTGTCGCTATGCAGCCCCTTGTCTTTGTTTTCGGCTCTTAACTTGCATGCCTGCTTGAACACCCAACAATCCCTGTTGGTGTGATTGGCTGGCTTTTCGGGGGTGCCATGTATCTGGCACAAGCGGTCGAGTATTCGGTCCAAACTAGATGGGCCCTGATTATTTCTTTTGAATGGCTTTTTCCGTTTCTTCAATGATTGGATCTATGCCCATTTGACCGGATTTATAGCCTCGGAATCCGGCATTAACTACCGTATCCTCGTTGCTGTCGTTGTTAACGCGGCGCTTTTGTTTGTTCCGACGCGACCTGTTGCTTTTGTCCTTGGTATTCGAATTACCAGGGTTCTTTGTTAAATTGTTGCTGTGAGCTAGCCAGCTGTCTTCTCCCATGCAAAAGCGGGTCATGAGTGTCGTGAGGGCTGCCATAGATTTCGGCTTTTCCTGTCCCAGGTGCCGAGAAAGCCACTCGTCATGGATATTATGCTTGAACACCGCTAAGGCCTCTGCGTCCGGACAGTCGAATATCTGGTTTTTCTTTGTTAGGAACCGTGTCCAGAATTGTCTGGCCGATTCCTCTGGCTGCTGAATTATGTGGCTTAGGTCATGCGTCCAGTGGTCGCACATAAGTTCCCTGGAAGTTATCAAGGAATGCGGCTTCCAGGTCCTCCCAAGAACCGATTGAGTCTGCTGGCAAGTTGTTAAGCCAATGCCGGGCCTGTCCCTTAAGTTTGAGTGGGAGGTATTTGATGGCGTGTAGATCATCACCGCTGGCCATGTGGATATGAAGGAGATAATCCTCGATCCATACCGCAGGATCTGTTGTGCCATCGTACGATTCGATGTTTACGGGTTTGAAGCCCTCAGGGATTTTGTGATCCATTACTTCATATGTGAAGCATAGTGGGTGTGCGGCGCCTCTGTATTGGGCTATATCACGACGCAGCTCGAAGGAGCTTTGTCTGTTGAGTTCGGCCCGGCCGGATTTATTGCATCCGGAGTGACGATCACCGTCACGTGCCGTGGGGCGCCTGCGCGATCCGTAGATCGATCTTGTTTGCCTTGCCTTGTCCTCCAGTATGTCGCACAGGTCGGGCGCATTTTCCCGTGCCTTAGTATGCTTGACGCGGTGTCGGGGCATGGCTTGAGTGGAGGGCCAAGAGGCCTCTCTGTCGCGGCCACGAGGTGGCCGGTCGGCCATGTCATGCGTTGGTGATGTAGGTGCTTCCTCCTCTAGTCGGGGTAGCAGCCTGCGCTTTGGGTAACTCTTGGAGGGGCGTTCGAGTTCATACTCTTCGGCCGCAAGGACTTCAGTCCATCTGTCAACTAGCAAATCCTGATCAGCTCTAAGCTGTTGCTGCTTTTTCTTGAGGCTGCTTGCCGTGGCCATAAGCCTGCATTTAAAACGCTCTTGTTCAGTGAGATCCTCTGGCACGACGAACTCGTCGTCATCGAGGCTTGCCTCGTGTTCAGAGGGAGGCGTATAATTACCGTCCTCAACCTCTTGGTCCGCTGCCCTCTCGTGATGGCTGGCTTCTCTGTCCTCCTGTGCTGAATCTTGCTGGAGGGGGTGTTCTTCGGCGCTATCCGGAGTAGTATTATCTCCCGTGCCGGAATCACAGTTTTTGCTTTGGCGGGATTTAGAGCGGCGCCGCTGACACCGGCGCTTGGGCTGTTTCTTAGAGGTATCGTCCCCTGCTGTTCCATCGCCATCTCCATCCTTTGGAGTGTCCACCATATATATGTCATATGACGAGGTGGCCTTCCAGCGCCCTACAGGTGCTGGTTCTTGTTCGTCTCTTGCATCGTCGTCCATGCCGTCGATGTCTTCGGAGTCGAAGTCAAGCATGTCGGTTAAGTCGTCGACAGTGGCTACGAAGTGGGTGGTGGGTGGGTTTTGAATTTCCTCATCGTTCGTATCCCAACCTTGCTGACCGTAGTCCGGCCAGGGCTCTCCCGATAAAGAGAGAGACTTTAGAGAATTCAGGATGTCGCCGAAGGGCGAGTGCTAAAAGATGTCCACGGCAGTGAACTCCATTATCGGCGCCAAATCGGATTCGATTGGCAGGGGCGTGGGGGGCTCGGAGTTCAGAGAGGAATCCGGCTCCTCGAAGTCACGGGCCATGCGAAGTGCAGGGCTGGAGTTCGGCTCGATCGCCTCTAAGATCGCAGCCCCTGAGGCAGTGTCCAACCGCTGATCCTCGATCGGCGCTGTAGGCTCCGAATCAATGGTCGGAACCGATGCGTGTGCGGCCTCCAAGGCGCTGTTCGGTGGCAGAGCTATATCATGCCCATCGAGACAGTGCGGCGTGCTTGGCTGTGGCTCGAATCCGTTGAAGATCAAGTCCCCGCGGATGTCAGCCATGTAGTTTAGGCCTCCAAACCTGACCTGATGGCTAGGGGCGTAGCTTTCGATCTGCTCAAGGTGGCCAAGCGAATTGGCCCACAGTGCGAAGCCGCCGAAGACGAAGATCTGTCCGGGGAGAAAAGTCTCACCCTGGACTGCATCATTGTTGATGATCGAAGGAGCCATCGGGCCTAAAAGCGACGACACAGAGAAACTCTCAATGAAAGCACCAATGTCGGTGTCAAAACCGGCGGATCTCGGGTAGGGGGTCCCGAACTGTGCGTCTAGGCCGGATGGTAACAGGAGGCAAGGAACACGATGTTTTACCTAGGTTCGGGCCCTCTTGATGGAGGTAAAACCCTACGTCCTGCTTGATTAATATTGATGATATGGGTCGTACAAGAGTAGATCTACCACGAGATCAAGGAGGCTAAACCCTAGAAGCTAGCCTATGGTATGATTGTTGTATGATGAAGTTGTCCTACGGACTAAAACCCTCCGGTTTATATAGACACCGGAGAGGGTTAGGGTTACACAAAGTCGGTTACAATGGTAGGAGATCTTGAATATCCGCATCGCCAAGCTTGCCTTCCACGCCAAGGAAAGTCCCATCCGGACACGGGACGAAGTCTTCAATCTTGTATCTTCATAGTCCTGGAGTCCGGCTAAAGGTATAGTTCGGCTACCCGAACACCCCCTAATCCAGGACTCCCTCAGTCACTGCAGCAAAAATCGTTTATATTGACTAAGTTGACAAAGCCCTTGGTACGTCAACTTAGTAGGCCCACAGGTCAGCTTCTGAAACGGTGCGCTCCAGATGTCAGGGGGAGGAATCATTTTTTGGGCGGGTGAAGCTAGAATATCCGAGATTGAAGAAGAAGCACGACATCCGTTGGATGGACATCCAACGACCATTGCTGCTAGAACCGCGTGTTGACTATAAGTTGATAAAGCCTTGCATACGCGTCAACTCTGTTTTTTAGGGGACGCATCAACTTAGTAAGGCCAGAAGTGTGTGGCAGAGAACTTATAGCCCATTTGAGATTTGTAAGAATGTGTAGCCCAATTTTGAATTCTATTGGAATTTACTACTGCCCATTTACAGTTTGTTAAAAGTACAGCCCATTTCAACCAACTGTTGACAACAGAATTCAATAAAATTTCCCACATTTTGATGGGATCCGAAATATTTTTATCTCAAAATTTCTAGTCAGATTAAATACAATTTCAATATCAATTTATATTACGTAAAAATCCAGCGAAACATTGCGCTCGCAACAATTAATGAAATTAAAATTTTCAATATCCAAAAATAATATTTTATAAAGTAATCACGTGTTTGGTGCATTTTTTTATAGTTACTGCCCAGTTTTCATAATTACATCCCATTTATTATTTATTAAAGCCCATTTTCTTGTTAATCCTAATGCATCCCTCCTAGGAAAGATTTGTAGCCCAGCGGGGCGGATAATAACAACTTGACATTGCCTACGTATTCCTAAAAAAAAGTATAGCTGGGCTAGCCATTTTACCCAAAGCCCGCCCAGTTAATACCTGCATCGATGTTTTTGTTGTTGTTCAGAGGAGAAAAATTAATATCTGGGCTAAACATCGAAAAACTCTGCAGTGCTCACACCTCAAAAACACAAATATTGCTCGAGCTGCTTGGTCCCAGCTGTCGGCCGCTTCTTGTGCAATTCTCTCGTTTAGTGACTACTCCCTCCTTTCCGGTTTATAAGGCTCAATTCAAAAATCTCACCAACCAAGGTAGATGATGAGTGGTGGAATATTTTTTGTAGTTTGCAAAAGCACCCAATTAATGCTCTTGTTTTCCTCAAAAAATTATGTTTATGAATGCATTAATTGCAATGCATGCATGCATAAAGTGCATGCATTGGTCAGTTTTCTCTTAATACTTGCATGCAATGATTTAATGCACCTTGAAGTATCAACATGTGATGGGGAACAACCAAATTGAGCCTTATAAAATGGAAAAACTAAAATTTTGAGATAAGCCCTATAAACTGGAAAGGAGGGAGTACTACATAGGTTGACAATGGTGTGGGACCGTGATGTCAGGAAACCAGGAGGAAGCAAAATAAATTATAGTTATATATATATAATAAGGAGGCACTTACATAAGTGAGGGTATGGATCTAGTGGGTCCCCATTGTCATCCTCTCCAGGTAAAGTCATCTCCTCGCCCGCGCGCGCTTTCCGCCCAAAACAGTCAGCACCGCCCGCCCCGCTTCCCGGTGCAGGCGATTGCTCCGCCTTCAAACGACACAAGTGCCGTCCGTCCTTCCGTCCATCTGCCGCCCACATTAATGATACGCGGTTGCCGAGGCGGCTACTCCGGCACCACACGTCCGTCCCTCTGCCCGCCCACCATTGCTATATAAACTGTTGCACCGGCCATAGCCGCAGTCATCCGCATCCGTTCCCTTTCTCCTGTCCACACCACTACTGCCCACCATGGCTTCCTCGCGCTCCAGCGCTCTTCGGGACGGGTGGACGACGGACCACAAGGAGATGGCAGCCATTGCTGCCGACCTGCTGGCAGGCAGGCAACCGGAGGACGACGGCGTCCCAATGGAAAACATGGTAGTCGACGATCCGGCGCCAACCCCCTCCTCCATGCCATCCTCGCCGGTGCATTGCACCATGACCATCAGCGAGGCCCGTGCCCAATATATGGACAGGGTGAGGCAGATGCGTGAGGAGAAGTTCCATGAGGCGCAGGCCAACGCTGCCTACAACCACCATCTCCTCCAAGAGCACTTGTAGGCGAAGGAGCAGATCGCCGCGGAGCGGGCGGAGCAGGAGGTGCTGCTCGACTCGTACCGCTCCGCCCGCAAGGGCCGCCTCAAGCGCTGGCGGTACCGCATGCAGGTGGCGGAGGCTGCGGCCGCCTACAAAGAGGCTGGCAAAGAGGGCGATGAAGCGGGCGAGGAGCTGTTTGGCGAGACCGAGGACAATGCCGGCTCCGATGAGTCCCCGCTCCGCTGGCGTTGACGAGGCCCTGCACCACCGAGGCCCCGCGGCGCCAACAACGAGGCAGAGGACACCGTCGGCTCCGCCGAGGCCCCGCCCCGCCAACAATGAGGTAGAGGACATCGCCGGCTCAGCCAAGGCCCCACCCTGCCGGCAACGTGGGGGAGGATTTCCACCGCTCCGCTGAGGCACCGCCCGCCGGCAACGAGACAGAGGACATCGCCGGCTCCGCCGAGGCGCCGCCCCGTTGCCAATGAGGCCGCGCCACACAGAAAACGAGGAAGAGTAGAACACAGTAGGTCGCCGCCGCCGCTCGGGTCCAAGTAAGGCCACCGCTGCTACCCTCCGGTTGAAGCCAAGCTAGGCGGGTTGACCATTGACGGCCGGTTAGCTTCTTGGCGGCGACGTGGAGTCGGAGAGCTGCGCTGGAGAAGAACACTGCTTCTACTTAACAGCTGGTGCAGTTGGCTGACTGACACATGGGCCCAACAAGCCACATGTCAGTTACGTAACTGCACCTGCAGTTAAGTCACTGAAGCTTCTGTTCGGCTCAGCGGGACACAGGTGGGTAGCTTTAGTTAATTAATTATACCTCCAGCGCACCCCTTTTTAGTTGAAGAATGTATGAAATGTAATGAAATCCAGCATGTTTATATGAAATCCGACCGTGTATGAATGAATTTATTTCGACTAGTTCGAATTCCTGTATCACTGGCATTGGATGAACATGCAAAACAATACGTACTAGCATTATTCCTAGGGTGATCACCTCGTTTGCATACAAGTACTCCCTCCGGTCCTTTCTAGTCTGCATACAAGTTTTGTCTGCAGTCAAAGTATCTCTACTTTGACCAATCTTATACAAAAAGTATGCACTTTCACAATGTGCGAAGTAAAAAGGAACAGAAGGAGTACAAAGAGTTTGAGCAGCTTTTTAGCGTTTCTGTACATTGCAATCAAACACACAGGCCTGGCAATTCAATGAGAACATTAAAAACAATCGATGATTATGCATCCGAGCGACTCACATGTCAGAGGCAATATTTATTTCACAACTAAAGAATAAAGAAAAAATTGATCGACGGTGCTGACAGCAAAGGGCGTCCCATTCAAAAATATCAAACACATGTCTTGCTAAAATCAATGAGCAAAATTTTACAAGGTTGTCCCATTCCAAAATATCAAATTCCTACAAAAGTGCTGAGAATAGCAACAGAGAGAAAACGCTGCGATTGTGGAATGGGCAGGGTTTGCCATCAGTTCGGACATTGACATGGCACCTCGTGCGAAAAAAACCAGCTGTTCTTTTTGTGTAGTTCCACCAAAATCAACCAAATTCGCACGTAGCTTGTATGATTTCGCCCTTATATGTTGCGACGCGTTGAACTTATCAGCACCTCCTTTCTTGTGGTGGAAATGAATGATTCGATGTATTCATGAACATTTTGCACAGTTCCCATTGAAATCAAGATGAGCACCCCTGTTTGCACAAATACAAAAAAGTGATTAGTATAAAGCAAACTGTACTATGAATTGACTGTTTCAACAGGCACATACATGGTCCATGTAGAGAACACTTTTAGCAAAATGGAACTCACCAGAAAGAATCCTAGAACAACATTGTACTCGTGCACTACAGCAAAAAAATGGAGATTTGTCAGTCCTTCTGAGCTGAAGTTAGTTTGATCTTGTGGGGAGTAATGTAACCAACCTTCAACTGCTCCTTCTGATGAGAAGATAGACAGGGCTTCTTCATCCTGGCATAATCGGAACTAGTCACTTCACGTACTCCATATTCTTCCTCAGAGGAAGATGATCCTGTTGTGCAAAGACAAGAGGACTACTAAATGCTAGCATCCCTGTTTGCTCGAAAAAAAGGAAAGGAAATATTTAAAACAACACAGAAGAAGCACTTCTCAAGGACAATACCACTTTTTCATGACAGTATCTAAACAGTAGCACAACACCAATAGAGATGACAAAGCTCAATCATATGGATGAAATCAGTGGGCGAGTACCAACCTTTGTCAGGAGACTTATTGTGTAGAGCATACAGATGAAGCTCTTCTCCAGAACCATCTGTTTCTATCTATGGTGGTGGCCATGCTTACTATTTACTCATCGATTAGTTTAATGTTTCCAACATCTTCTTGTGCAGTTCCACTAAAATATATGGTATGTTCAAGGAAGATCCATGTTTGCACAAGTAGAGATAATTACATATTACATTAAGAGTGGCATCAAATCATTGGCAAAACAATTGCTCGTTCCAGCCATAGCAATAAATTAAGATGCAAAACTATATCATTACTTGTGCCATCACAGTTCCAGTGCTTCATTACAGCACCGGGAGTTGATTTTTGTTTTTCTTCCACTTGTTCTTCCCCTTCGTCACTTGGTTCAATAACAGACAAGCTTCGCCTTCAATGTAAGATTTGGCATGTCAATTAGGGAGCACAAGTATAGTACTAAACTTAATTTTCTGATGAAAGTGGCAAAATACAAGCTAGCAGTTGTGAAATATCCTTATCTTACCTCAATGGGATATTACGGTGCACATACAGATTGGAAGTCTTGTCTCCATTTGTGCAGTTCACTGAAATCAAGCAACATTATCGTACAAGTAGCACAACATATGAAAGCACACTGCAGAATCATGTGAAAGAAGGCTAGTTCTGACCTCTCATGATGCGGAATTCAAACAACTCACAAGAAGAAGATCTGAACCAAATTCTCCTTAACGGATAGGAAGTAAGATCTCCTCTTGTGCAGTTCCACTAAGATCAAGCAATCAAGCAACGTTGTCGGTGTGACATTTTGGTTGAGCTGCACAAAACACTCTTAAAAAAAAAAGTGTTTTGTGTAGTGCAACAAAAGGTCACAATGGCAACGAGGTGAAGTAGATAACCATGTTTACACAGAGGTGCAAAGGAAACAATTAGTGTTCAATAACGGTGGATGACATAGAAGCCAACAAAAAGAAGCATCTACCTTATCAAAATGGGAAAGAAAGCAAGACAGTAGCATTTCTCAAATGGTGGCATTGATTAATATTAACATAGAGATTATATTAACAATAAAATTCATTAAACATGTAATTTTCTTTTAACTGTGGCATTGCATCAATTTTCCAGCGGCATTATTAGAGGATATTTGTTTACAGGGACATTTTGGTGTAGGGACTAAAAAAACTCCGTGGCAGTCCCATATAAACCAAACAGGAGGGACTTTTAGGGACTAAAAGTGGGCATTTGGGACTAAAGAAAGAAGACCCTGAGGGAGTCTTTTTGGGACTTTTTCCAACAGTTGCCCCTGCCACGCATCGCACCTTGTCTCTATTAGTTCATTACTAGGGGTAACATGGTATTTTAGCATGTCATTTAATAACCTCTAGTCCATGTTTAGTCCCTGAACCAAGCAGGTAGGGACTAGGGAGTTTTTAACCAAACAGGGCCTTAGATTAACAACAGCTAATGAGTTGCACGGGATAGTGGACGCACTAGCACCATGTGCATCTACCAATGTACTATGGCCATGCACAGTCTGTTGCAACAAAGAACAAACAACCAAGGAGCATATTTGTGTTGGTCCCAGTTTTGTTATCTTTAGACACCTTTCCCTATGTGAGCGCAGAAAATCTAGTCCTGCTCAAACTCTAAAGCCTTGTCCCTTCCTTTCCTTTTTGAACTTGTACTTTCGCCCCTTCCTTTCCTCTTTGAACCACGTCCTAGATTTATGCGATACAACTTTCCCCACCACTTTCCCCCATTCCTTTCCTCTTTGAACCACGTCCTAGATTCATGCTATACAACTTTCCCCCTTCATTTCCTCTTTGAACCACGTCCTAGATTCATGCTATATATACAACTTTTCCCATTACTTCCCCCCACTCCTTTCCTCTTTGAACCACGTCCTAGATTCATGGTATACATGCAGCTAGAGCAATGCATGTGGAGGAAGTAAATTATACCTTAAGGTTCTTGGGGCGTGGTTCGGTGGGCGATGGGACGACGGCGAAGAAGAAGGGGTCGGAGGCCCTCCTGCGTCGCCGCTGGGTGGAAAGTGAATAGCTGTGCCGGTAGTCCCTCGCCGACGGCGATAGCGTTAAGCCTCCTTCCCTTCCTGATGGACGGAACCTGCCGGCTCTTTGAGCAGTAGTGAGGGGAGAGAGAGGCCAACGAAGTCTTGTTTAGATCTGGAGAGGGTGAGAGAGTGCGAAGAGAGCAACTGCAAGCGTTGATGCTCCAGCGGGAGAGGGCGAGAGAGTGTGAAGAGAGCAACTACAAGCGCTGAGGCTCCAGCGTGTATATATATAATGGAGAGAGAGTGTGAAGCATGCAAACCCTAGAAAACATTTTGACCATTCAAAGAATCGTCCTGGCACAAATTATGCTCAAGTGTAGTTATCGAACCCGAGACCTCAAGTTTGATGAGCGAACAGGCTAACCAGCTACACAACCCTCCCATTATGTTCAATGAGAGGGAAATAACCTTTTATACATTCCTGCATTCGTGGGACAAGCATGTCATGTTTTGTGTGTGTGTGTGGGAGTCATTGGGATTTCAATCATAATCGTGTCATGTGGCTCTGGTGGTAAGACTATCCACAATGGTGCAGAAATAATGCATCCTTAGTCACCTTACCTCTCTCCACGTAGTATGTTGGGTCCCACCAGTCAGAGGGTGAAACAAACAAATTAATAAGAAAAATTAAAAGCGACAGCAGTGTTTCTTACCTCACACATCTCGCTACTGCTCGGGAACACTGTCCAATTGATCCCTCTGTTCGCTCACGTACTATTTTAAGTGAATCCTTATTATAACATGCACACAAATTTTGGGCACTTGTATTCAACTTAAGTTAGTGACCACCGTATCTCGTATACTTACTACTCCCTCCGTCTAGGTGTAATAAGTCACGTTAGAAGGTGCAACGGGACCAAGGTGCGTGCATGTGCGTGCCTGTGCGTGTGTGTGTGTGTGTGTGTGTGTGTGTGTGTTTAACAGCATGTGTGTGTTAGAGAGAGAGACAGATCGACCTACTCCTACAGACAGATGTTGTGTAGTGTACGATTTTAGCCGCGAGAGTCGGTGGATCCTCTCATTTCCGGGCGTGCCCGGTAGGGACATGCGGACAGCTGCCACGCCCGCTCCTGACCAGCCTGGCCCACCCAAAGCCCCTCCATCGCCCGCGCGCGCTTCCCGCCCGAAACGGTCAGCGCCGCTCCAAAGAATCGATGCCGCATTCATGCCCGGGCAGAGCGGACGCGACCTCTCACTGGCGCAAGAGTGATGGTTGCTTCGTCCGTCCAACTTACTGCTGGGTCTATGTGATTTTACGGCTCATTGGTCTTTATTACTGAGGTAGTAGGACTGCTGGATGTCCCATGCCTTCGGCGAAAGGAGGTACTACTACTAGATTACAATTTTCTCCATTCTTACAGCGGAGGCGTGCAAGAGCAGTGAAAACATGCAGGCTCAGAGATCACATGGCCCACCTCACACTATCACCGTGCGACACCTAACTCTTTATATATTACTCCCTCCGTTCCTAAATATTACTAGATGAGTCCCCACGCGTTGCCGCGGAACAGCGGTATATCTCTCTGCGCAAAATTATCGATTTCATATAACTCAGAAAATCTATAACCGCATGACAAATGTTGTAGCCAAACTAAATAAACTCCCATCATCATTTAGATCATCCCACATAAGGAAAAAAGATCAGCCAACTCCTACTGCATAATGGGATTATATTTTTCTTTTTGACATGTTAATGGGACTTAAAAGCTCACTTACATGCATGCTACCAGTGCATGCTTGCATGCAGACATGTTGATGTGATTTAATACCCACTCACATGCATGTGCCATGGTATTTCAGCATGCTTGCATGTGGCTTAGTGCGGAGCCTCTCAACGTCTAGATCAGACGGCTATTATGGACTGATTTACTTCATCTAACGGCTACATCAATTTTGATGATGTGGCTCAAGGAGAGGATAGAGAATTCCTAGTAGTGGGGGCTAGCTATTACTAGTAGATAAGTCTTTGTAAAGATTCCACTACATACGGGAAAAAATGAATGAATCTACACTTAAAATGCATCTATATATATCCGGATGTGGTTCATGGTGAAATCTCTACAAAGACTTATATTTAGGAACGGGGGAGACGGCGTACTAAGCAAGCTTCTCCTCATTCTGCGAGTTGACGGGACACATCAAAAGTACTCCAGTGTATAGAGCCTTGCCTCTAAGGTAGGCCCCACATGGTTTGCCTCTTTTTTTAACATAACACGTCAAGTCGCAATTTGTTTGTTCACCCGTGGTAGAAGATCCTCCCTCCACCAAGTGGACAACCATTACACGTCCCAAATTACCATGTGGGCTGCCTTTTTCGTACAGAAATGAGCTCCACAGTGTACCCGCACGGGTGTGGTTGGGAAAGAGACGGGAGTACGTGCATCGTGCATGCACCTCTTCTCTTCGTGCACGTCCCCCACCTACGTGGGTGTGTGTGAGAGATACAAACTGCGTTCGTGAGTGTTTTTTGTTTTGGGGTGGGGGTGGGGTGGGGGTTGATTTCGTGAATTATTTGTGGGAATATGTGTCGATGACATCTCAAACAAAATTTTGCATGCAATGTGTGTGAAATGGAGGCTTATCCATATCATACATAGAGGGTTGGGCAATCCACGAGAAGAGAGGGAGGGGTCATAGCTATCGATAGAGTCGAAGAGAGGATCAAGTGGGTGGGTGCGAGATCGATGAAGAGAGCCATCGAAATTGTGTGTGTGTGCAAGTGAAATATATAGGGCGAGTGGCCTACTGGAACATTAGAGGGCACATGTCAAGTTTGTGTGTGGCAGGGAGACATGACTAGAGCGCTCTATGTATCGGTGTGTGGGGGGGGAGGGGGTGGGGGGAGGGGTAGGCAGAGGCCTAACTATAGAGGTAGAACGACTCGTATATGTGTTGAGAAGGAGAGACCCAGCTATGTCTAGAGGGAGATCGATCGATCCATACATAACTAAAGGACGGGAAATATGATGGGACAGAGAGAGAGAGAGGAGAGAGAGAGAGATAGGGAGGGAGAGGGGTAGAGTGCTGGATGGGTGATGGAGTTGCTTCTCGAAGATGGTGGGAGAGGCCTACTAGACAAACTGAGGGTGTAACTGCAATGTTATCAATAAGAGTGGGGATGTGTTTCTGTGTGTGCCTGTGCGTGATAGATCTATTGGGATGCATCCATGGATGATGAAGGGGAACCATGTGTTTGGTAAGCAAACCTAACTAGATCGGTAGATCAATTGTTGTTTGTCGGAGGGAGGGAGAGACACAACTAATGAGGTAGATCGATTGACGTGTGGGTAAAAACGAGTTATAAGGACCTAGCTAGCTATATGTATAGCAAGAGATCGGTCGGTGTACGTCCATTTGTTAGAGGCAAATAAGGCCCAGCGAGACGGATAGACAGAGAGAATGGAGCTAGGAGGTGGTCCGAGAGGCCCAACTACTAGCTAGATAGGGGGAGGAGTGTGCGGTTGTGAGATCGACGAAAAGAGGGGCGAGAGTTTACATGTGTGCCTGACCGTATGAGAGACACGAGGCAAGGACACATAAAGGAGGAGATTGAAGGTGTGTGTATGTTGTAGCCAGGCATCGCTGGAGAGGTTTATCGATCGGTGTGTGTCGGAAAGGAGTTGTGGAGACTCTGGGAGAACGACCTAAAGAAAAAAAAATGAATGTGCCCGGTGGATAGAATGCGAGGGAGGGGGAGGGCGTGTGCATGCACGAGAGAAAGTTAGTGGTAGCTACAAAGGTTAGAGGATTGTGTGGGTGTAAGAGACTAACAAAGATCATAATTTGATATGAAAGCGGATTCATATATTTGAATAGCAGATCCTAGTGTTTTAAACATTGCATGCATGAATATAGCGGTGATACACGTGATGTGCACATGTTATACCGTAATGTGATAATGCATGGCATTTGCAACTCACAGCTAAATGCCGAACAATCTAAACCATACTATACATCAAACAATCTCACATTTTATTTGAATTTGTGATGATGTGTGGCATTTGCAGCTTACAACTAAATATCGAACAATCTAAACAATACTATATATCAAACATTCTCACATTTTATTTGAATTTGTGGTGATGTGTGGTGTTTGCAACTCACATCTAAATACTTGTAGGCATAGGGGGCGGGGCACCATACATAATGTGATAAACACATTATACATATGAGACATGGTTTAGATTATGAAGATCTAGCTAGACCTAGGAATGTAATGTGATTTGAAATCAGAATAAAGTGGATTCAAAAAATCTAGTTCGAGTTCATATAGTAAACATAGTTCATATGTAACTCGATACTAATCATGTGGTGTGCTGTCAAGATAATATACAGACGATGGTTTAACTTGAAAATAATGATGATTGTAGATCTTATTAAAACAGAGAAACGAATTCAAATGCTTTGACTTCACAACAATCATTACTATAGATCTTATTCAAATAGGGAAACGAATTCAAATTTAGTTCATATTGAAGCGGTAGTATATACGTTTGGAATGCACTAAAACATTCATTTGAGTAGTAGGTTGCATGCATTATACACGTAGCGAAATATTTTAATTGAACATAACATGAATTCAAAGTTCTGAATGACATTTGTAGTGCGCATTGATTTGGTACAGTACACGTTAGGGTTGTCCAGAAATTTCAACCCGCGCCTTGTTAGCCCGAAATATTTAAGATATATCTTTGTCTCGTTGTGCTCCGACAACTCCCTCCATCTCAACCCGCGCCTTGCTATTCCAAAATTACAACGCACGTGAAAACTCCGACCTCCTGTGAAATCCCGACACGTGAAATGCCCGTGGTACCCCTGAACCGAAAGAACTGCCTCAAATCGATGGGGGTACTTTCGTAACTTACCCCACATTTCAGACAAGCGCGCCTCTAAGCCATGGTTCCCCACTGCCATCCCATCCGCCCACCCATTCATACACCGAGGCCGTGAAAATCCGCGACGAAACCCCACACCCTGCTCCGTCCGCCAACCAGCCGGAGCCTCTTCCTCGACGACGTCATCCACAGCAACACCTCGACGTCCCTCATCCACCGTACCGGATGAGGATCCGTCGTCGATCTCATCTTCCCGCCGGTTTAGCCACCCCGTCCTCCACCTCCAAGGAGCTGCCCCGATGTTGCCCTTGTCTTTCATGCCACCTCCATTCCCACACCGCCGTCTTCACTTGCACCACCAGAAGAGCATCATCATTAGCGTTTCCTCGGATGAAGCTGCGGCATAATCAGCGCCACCAAAGAGGTTGTACACTAATCGCTGTATTTTCTTCTTGATTCATTCTCACGGTGCTGCCAGCGCTCGGTCCCGAGCCGACACGGCGCGGCTCCATCCACGGCGGTGTCGCCGGCCACTTCCTCCACGGCGTCGCTCCCTCGGCGGTGACGTCCACATCAGTAGGAGCTGCTGCTGCTTTAGCTCTCGCTCGCGCTGCTGCTCTGCTCTTTCTCTCGGTCCCCTGCCTGGTCTGCTCTTGCTATTACTCTTGCTTGCGCTGCTTCCCTCGCTCTTGCTCTTGCTTGCGATGCTGCTCCGATTTAGCTACACTTCAATCGACTGAATCGACTTTTGGGTCAATCGATTTTCAGGGGGTGGGGGCTCACCGGGGTGAAGGAAGAACCAGCCGCAGCGGGGAGGGGGGCTCGCCAGAGAGGTACCCCACAACCTATCTTAGGGTTCAGGATGGGGGCGGTGGTCGCCGACGGTGGCGGGGCGTTGGCGGGGCGGTGGGTGTTGGGGAACGTTGCAGAAAACAAAAAATTTCCTACTCGTTTCACCAAGATCATCTAGGAGTTCATCTAGCAACGAGTCATCGGATGCATCTACATACCTTTGTAGATGGCGCACGGAAGCGTTCAAAAGAACGGTGATGATGTAGTCGTACTCGACGTGATCCAAATCACCGATGACCAGCGCCGAACGGACGGCACCTCCGCGTTCAACACACGTACAGGACGGGAGACGTCTCCTCCTTCTTGATCCAGCAAGGGGGAAGGAGAGGTTGATGAAGATCCAGCAGCACGACGGCGTGGTGGTGGATGCAGGGCGTCACAGAAGCAGGGCTTCGCCAAGACTACGAGGGAGAGACGTAGCGGGTGGAGATGGAGGCGCCAGGGGCTGGTGTAAAATCCCTCCTCTCCCCCCCCCACTATATATAGGGGTGCCATGGGGGGGCGCCGGCCCTAGTAGATGAGATCTACTAGGGGGGCGGCGGCCAAGGGGAGGTTTCCCTCCCCCCCAAGGCACCTAGGGGTGCCTTCCACCACATGGACTCTTCCATGGTGGAAACCCTAGGTGCATGGGCCTATAGGGGCTGGTGCCCCAGCCCACTATGGGCTGGGTTCCCTCCTATTTCAGCCCATGGGGCCCTCCGGGATAGGTGGCCCCACCCGGTGGGCCCACGGGACCCCTCCGGTGGTCCCGGTACAATACCGATAACCCCGAAACTTGTCCCGATGCCCGAAATAGCATTTCCTATATATAATTCTTTACCTCCGGACCATTCCGGAACTCCTTGTGACGTCCGGGATCTCATCCGGGACTCCGAACAACATTCGGGTTACTGCATATACATATCTTCACAACCCTAGCATCACCGAACCTTAAGTGTGTAGACCCTACGGGTTCGGGAGACAAGCAGACATGACCGAGACAACTCTCCGGTCAATAACCAACAGCGGGATCTGGATACCCATGTTGGCTCCCACATGCTCCACGATGATCTCATCGGATGAACCACGATGTCGAGGATTCAATCAACCCCGTATGCAATTCCCTTTGTCAATCGATATGTTACTTGCCCGAGATTCGATCGTCGGTATCCCAATACCTCGTTCAATCTCGTTACCGGCAAGTCACTTTACTCGTACCGTAATGCATGATCCCGTGACCAGACACTTGGTCATTTTGAGCTCATTATGATGATGCATTACCGAGTGGGCCCAGTGATACCTCTCCGTCATACGGAGTGACAAATCCCAGTCTTGATCCATGTCAACCCAACAGACACTTTTGAAGATACCCGTAGTCTACCTTTATAGTCACCCAGTTACGTTGTGACGTTTGGCATACCCAAAGCACTCCTACGGTATCCGGGAGTTACACGATCTCATGGTCTAAGGAAAAAATACTTTGACATTGGAAAACTCTAGCAAACGAACTATACGATCTTGTGCTATGTTTAGGATTGGGTCTAGTCCATCACATCATTCTCCTAATGATGTGATCTCGTTATCAATGACATCCAATGTCCATAGTCAGGAAACCATGACTATCTGTTGATCAACGAGCTAGTCAACTAGAGGCTTACTAGGGACATGTTGGTGTCTGTTATTCACACATGTATTACGATTTCCGGATAACACAATTATAGCATGAATAAAGACAGTTATCATGAACAAGGAAATATAATAATAATGCTTTTATTATTGCCTCTAGGGCATATTTCCAACAGTGGGGTGGGGTGGGGATCGCCGGAGAAAAAGCTCGGCACGGGGGGGGCTAGAGGGATGGCCGGGGCGGTGGCGGACCGGCGGTGGGGAGTGTTTTTGGGGCGGGTGGGGCGGCGCACCGCCGGCCGCGGGCAGCGGGGGGGCTGCTGTTTGGCCGGTGGTGGCTGGCGGCTCAGGGGGGTGGAGGTTCAAGATGAACCGCAGGCCCTTGATTTCGTATCCAACGGCTGGAAAATCGACTGGCCAGAGATCAAACAGTCAGTCGACCGACGTGTAGCCTCACCTTGCTAGTGCGTTCAGTTTCGACAGCAAAATTCAGTTTTGACAGCAAAATTCAGTTTCGACAGTTAAGTTCAGTTTCGACAGTTAAGTTCAGAGATGAGCGGCTGATGTATTTTACATCTAGCACTTTGTGGTTATGTATTTTATGTCATGTATTGGAGATGCTATTAGAATTCCACTCAGGTTAACGTTGTTTGTTGTCTCTCTTGTCGTGCTTCAGCCTTGGCGTCGTACAACTCACCGGAGCTGCTCCAACGACGAAACCCTCCATCACATTGGAGCAGTACCTCGGGCTCCATCTCCAGACACCTAGGATTTTCTTCCCCTCTTCCGACAGCAAAGTCAGCCGGAGCATCCTCACCGGCCAAACCAATCTCGCTGAGATCGACATGGCTTCGCCAAAGAGGTTGTACAATTGTTGCATCTCTTTTTTACTCTACATGTTATATATATTGTCCACTGAGCACACGGCTTTGTTCCTTTAGTGTCTCCTTGAAATAAAAAAAATGTAGGAATTTTAATTTTCACTTGTCCTCCTTTTCAAATTCCGATTCATTACGCACAAGACTAAGAGATAGTAGCATTATAACCGTACATTTTCTTGTGGGTTGACTTAATCTCACCATGATTCTTTGCATCCTATGATCTTCCAATTGTTGTGAATCAAACACCCCGATTGGCAGAAATCATGTGTTTTTAAATTCTCTGTTTTGCACGTGCATTCCTATCCTATTCCTGTCTATTTCCTATCCCTGCATTGTTGGAATCCTTCGATTCAAACGATCCCTTACAGAATTACTTCTCTTATAGATAGTTGTCAAAGAAAACCTTGCATGGTTTGTCCCGCTCCTGCTGCGCTGTCCTCCACCCCAGCTCAGCTGCTCCAACGACAGAAGGGTCCAGCACAGCAGGGATCCGGCCTCCAGACTGGCTTTCGCCGCCTCAGATCTTCTTCCCCTCTGCTGGCAGCCATGAAAACTGCATTACCATCATCAACCGAGCAGATGACCTCGAGGACTACACGGGTCCACAAGAGAGGTTGCACTCTTTCGTGTCTGCTTACGTTATGCATCGCTTAATATTACATGCTACTTTATCGTCCTGTTCACTGATTAGACCCTAAGTCAGCTCCAAACTAATGGTCAAACTTGAGTTTTTAAATGGTTGTGGGGTACATATCGGGCCGCTATCAATAGTATCTATCTACCATCTGGTTAATCTCCGGTGTCTACTATGAGTTTCATGTTGGGTGGGAAACAAATAGTAAAGAATCCATTATCTGTATTTTTTAACTGAAGCCATTATCTTCCTGCTATTATTGGTTTTGGGTCTATCCACAGGATGCTATCATCACTCTGGATTTCTGCATGCACTCCTTTCATAATCTCACTATGTTTTATTCCTATGCATGACAGTTATTGTAAACAATGGAACTGAACATGTAGAGCAAAAGAGACGAGCCTCGCGTGGCAATAAAATTTCATGCAGACGTCGCTCCATGGTTGGCGCAAAGGCAGCCCCCCTCCACGCATTTCAGATTGTAATCGAGAGGAAGATATCTGTTCTGAGGGGGATTCAGAAGGAGAAGACAACTCCTATTTACCCCCTGAGGTGTTTGCTCTAACTTGGCGGCGTCGTCACATCGGCCTCCCTCGCCGCGATCCATGAGGTCATGGCACTCAACAGGCCCTAACCCCTCAGTTCCGCCTGCTGGTGGTCATCGACGCCATCGCCAACTGCCGCTTTGAGGCCGGGGTTGAGGCTTCCATCGAGGAGGTCGTCTTGACGCGGATGCCGCAGGACGTGCCTGCGCTCCCATACCACCCCTACGCTTCGGGACTAGCACATCTGTGCCGTCGTCGAGAACGCATGCTCTATGTCATATAGGCCGCCACACAGGCCGAGCTTCTACAACGCTTCAGGTATATATGTGCATCGCATAAGGGCAGCTACGGTTTCTTTCGTAAAGCAATTTGTTGTGAGTGCATTGCATGTTAAAGTAAACTGGATGGGCTAATCTTCAATTTCTCCATCATGTCAGATTTTACTTCGACGAGAAAAATTGCAGAAAAAACATATAAAGTATTGTTTTTTAGATGCGTTAAACATGCACAAACGATTTGCTCTAATGATTCTATGTCAACTGAATTAGCACTCGATTTATAGCAATTACCATCTTTTTTCTACTACTGCAATTTGTTGACACAGTTGAGTTGAGTGGATGTTTTGCGGCATGCATAGTTGATTTTGCCAATGTTAATCCCATTGTTCCTGTAATAACAGAGGTGAAGTGTGTTATGAAATTCACAGTACAGTTAGCCAACTAAAGCAAGCTGTTATGCATACTGACTGGGTGTGGACTCTGTTTTTTAGGGGGGAAACTCAAGTGAGATTTTGCTTCCATGGGTATCCCTGTCTTCTACAATTATTTCGTCAAATCTTTACTAACAATTTATTATTTTTCTTTGTGTGTATTGCCCTTACCATCCATTTGACAAGTTAAAATTAATTGGTTGGCCACATTAAGGTTATATCAGAGATTCGGCGGGAAAAGAAGTCAGCTTGTCATCTACTTACTGTCTCTACCTTTGCTGATTGGGTGTTGACTTCTCACCTGCAATCCCGACTACTTTTTCATATTTTCTTATCATACCTGAGATGTATATATACTGGTAAGCATTATTCACATGTTATAACTGAGACATGAATATCACATCCTATTGTCCTGGTTTACAACTTGTTTTTTCAAAATGCAATTTCCAGCATGTCATTAGCCAAATTGGAAGTATATAAGGAGACTGTAAAAAATTACTAATATGATGCATTCATCATGCTTTAAAATCAACAGAAAATTGAACAAATGCATTAGCATGAATCTTGAAGGATAACAACGACCTGGATAAGGGGTGTGTGCACACCTGAGAGCAGCCACACCTTTCCAATTTATAATCTGTTACCAAACAATGAGGTTCTCATATTGATGTGTTTTAAGTTTATTTATGTCCAAATCAAGCTTCAACCAATCACTGATCTACTAACGTCCTTAAGCGATGTCCTTGAGCTACCTGCCAGCATGTACTGATCATTTCATCAGTTTGCAGTAGGTACTCACTTTCATGGTTGGAGCTGAGAGCGGCGTGGCCTGGTACGGTGCACATCAATGCCGCAAAACCCATGGTTACAATCATGTCTTTCATAGCCGGTGTGGTGTGCCGAAGGTGAAGACACCATCAATGGCGGTGACATTTATCTTATGGGGGTCGATGGCGGTGACACAGACGGCGAGCAGCTGATGAAGTAAAGAAGATCGTTGTTAAGGTTGGTGCGCAAAAGTGCTTTGATTGTTTCTAGCACTAGAATGTATATGCACATGGTATTGAATTATATATAGCTTATGAGATTTTTATAAAGATATGCATAGTAGCACTTTAGGAAATATGTAAACATACCTTCATTGTGTGCTCTATCGACATGTAAGCAATTGTCAAACATAACTATAAGAGATTATGTGCCTTGTAACTATAATGAATGGTTAAAAATATAGAATGAATGGGGAATTTTTGTCAATAAAGTGTAATGATTGATCTACTGACTGTAGCTTTGTATACTTTAGGTTCTCAAGACCAAGATGCCCATGTTCGCTTGAGCCACTCTCGCGGGCGGTAGGGCGAAGCCCTAGCCGCTAGCACCTCTTCCCCTCCTCCTTGCCGCCGCCAGGCGAAGCCCGACTGGCTTCAGTGGAGGCAGGGCCATATTCCCTCATCCCATGGTTACAATCACGAGCGAGGTTAGTGTGATTGGCCAATTTAATTTAGTTGGTGTTCGTGTGTAAGGTAATTAGCAAAAGAGCTCATTTGCATCTCGTGTTGTTGTTTTTGCCATCATAATCTGTTTTTATGATGTATATGTTGTAAACTTGATATGCATCAGATTGATAAGTAATTAACATGGACATGTTTCATTCTTTTTCTCCTTGAATCTTTGAGTCATAGTTGCACCTGCACCGATCATGTTATATTCTTGATTATGAACAAGAAGATGAGCGGGTTATAATTCAACCACCCAGTGCTAGGCCTTGATTTAGTTGTTTTTGTTTAAGATTTTAGCAGCTGAGCGATGGTGTGATGGAAATGGAGCTAGAGGCAGAGCCCAGGATTAAGCAGAAGCATATAGGGAAAAGCTAGAGACGAGGCCATTTTCTTTATGTTTGCCTGGGATCTAGAGATCAATGATCATGTGTTAACACCCTTTGATTATTGATCAATTTTTATATGTTTATTTGTTCCATGGCAACGCACGGGTATTATGCTAGTAGACCATAAAGTGACCATGGTACATAGATATATGTTTGTTTCATGCTGTTATCCTATCCACTTTACTACTGAACTCATTTACCAAAATGAGTTTCATATACAACATGGTAAACATGTGATGTGTCTTCTTGTTTCTCTTTTAGAATGCGGACAAAATATTGGAGAATAGTACCGCGTTATCCAATGGTAAAGGAAGTAATGCAGATAAGGTTCAATATAGTGAGACATCCCTGTTGGTCTCCAAGAAAGCTGATAAAAACTATCTTGACGACAGTGAGGGAACTCAAAAGTCCTGTCTTGGTGTAGTGTTCGAGTTACTGGCCACTACTGCTGGCACAATCTCTTCGAACTCGCTGCCTGAATCAGTTCGTCTTCTTGAGTCTCAACTTCAAGTTGAAAGACATCGATCAGATGTGCTGTGACAGGAAGCTGAAGGACTGAGGAAGTCCCTGCAGAATTCAGATGCATATTTTCTGGTGCAACAGCAAGCACTGGAGGATTTAAGCGCCAAACAAGAGAAAGTTACTAAGCTTGCTAAGCATCTTGCCAGCATTATGGGTACCCAGGATATTGTTTCTTGAGATCTTCTGAAGTGGTTTCAGTTCTGGATTTGTTTTGTTGCGACGTTTATTTGCGCTGGTCGCCAACTTTGACAACCAGTGCATATGATATGCTGCTTTGTTCCCTATATTTGCACTGGTGGCGAACTTTGATGCCCAGTGGATGTAATATGTGTAATAGCCGTGATAGCCTAGCGTTAGTTTCTTGCTTATTTATTTCCTTGTTATCTTGTTTATTTGTTTGCTTGTAGTCATTGCAGTTCTTTTTTCGTGGTTAGCTAGTGGCTGCAATAACCTATTTTTTTAAAACTAGGCCACAATAACCATGTGCTAATATTTACTGTAGTGACACTGGGCCTCCTACTGGCCGTAGAAACAGTGGGCCTTCTATGGGCCGTAGGAACAATGGGCCTTCTACGGGCCGTAGAAACAATGGGCCTTCTGCGGGCCATATCATCAATTGGCCTTATACGGGTCGTATGATAGATTGGCCAAACATGGGCCAAACAGACCGCATTATGGCTGTAAACGGGCTAGAGTTAGAATCGTCCGTTCATGGGCCAACCATAACGGGCCATCGTTAATAGGTCGTATTTGATGACGCTATGAAAACGGCCCAACGTATTAACGGACCACAAACGGGCCGACTGTAACCACGGGCTGAATTTGGCCCACAAGCAGAAAATGACAGTAATGGGCCGTAAGTAAACGAATGCTGGAAATGAGCTCAGGAATAAATGGGATCTGAGAAGGCCGAAAGATAACATGGGCTAGAAATGGCCCAATGGAATAACAGCCCGTTAATGGGTATAAAGTGATACACTAGTCATTACGGGCCAATTTCACCACGGGCCGTTAATGGGTGTAAAGTGATACATTGTTCATTACAGGCCAGTTTCACCACGGGCCGTTAATAGGCCAAGAGTTACATAGGGCCTCATATGGGCCGAAAGACATCATGGGCCATACATGCACCAGAAGTGAAAATGGGCTGGAATCATATTGGATGGCCCAGATGACACTACTGGGCCTAATTTGGATAGGGTGTAACGGGCCTTAGGTTAGCGGGCTGTAAATGGGCTATATGCGAACATGCCGTTAACAGGCTTTCCATGGGCCGGCCTGCCACCTTTTGACCAAGTCAAACGGGCCGGCCTTTTCACAGGAATGGGCCTCTGTTGGGCCGTGCCACATGTCGATGTATCATAGGCGCCTTCCGTCCAATGAGTGGATGACATCTGTCCCAACGATGAGTCGACACGTGTTTCCTCCAGCCAATGATGATTCTACATGTGGAAAATCCCCATTGGTCGGGGCTGTTAACGAGTTATCAGATCCAAAACCCGACCCGGTAGCTTAACGGCGTTCCGTTATGGTGGATGCCACGTGTCGGTCACCCTTGACGAAAGCACTTCTATGACGCGCGATTTATCGTCATGGAAGTGGACACTTCCGTGATGATCATTTTGGTAATGTCATGGAACACTTCTACGACAGCACAGGTATGACTATGTTGACTCTGTCATAAAATCGTCATGGATGTACATGCATGACAAAAAATGCGACCTACTGTGACAAACACGTATCATCACAGAAGTGTATTTTTTTGTAGTGCTTGCTTGATACTTCTTGTGCTGGCTCTTTTATGATGAAGACTGTTGAATTCAAATGGGATTTATTCGAAAGAATTAAACGCAACTCTGAAGATTGGGACCTCGAAAAAGGTAAGGAGTCAGGTGTGACACCTAGTTTTGATTGTGTTAAATCTTTTATGGATACCGATATTTTTCGTAAATTTAGCACTAAATATGGACTTGACTCTGAGATAGTAGCTTCTTTCTGTGAATCTTTTGCTACTTATGTTGATCTCCCCAAGGAGAAGTGGTTTAAATATCATCCTCCCATAGAAGTAAAAGTAGCTGCACCTATTAAAGTTGAAGAAAATATTGTCACTTATAATGATCCTATTGCTCCAACTGCTTATGTTGAGAAACCACCTTTCCCTATTCGTAAAAGCAATATTAAAATATATACACCTCCTGAGCAAGTTAAAGTTGAACCTAATATTGCTATTGTTAAAGATCTATTGTCTGATAATATTGATGGGCATGTTATTTATTTTTGTGATGAAACTGCTAGAATTGTTAAACCCTGTGCTAAAGATAAACCTAGACCTGTGGTAGGCATGCCTGTTATTTCTGTTAAAATAGGAGATCATTGTTACCATGGCTTTTGTGATATGGGTGCTAGTGCTAGTGCAATACCTATTAGCCTATATAGAGAAATCATGCATGATATTGCACCTGTTGAGTTAGAAGATATTGATGTCACAATTAAACTTGCCAATAGAGATACTATATCACCAATGGGAATTGTTAGAGATGTTGAAGTCTTGTGTGGGAAAACTAAATATCCTACAGATTTTCTTGTTCTTGGTTCCCCACAAGATAGCTTTTGTCCCATTATATTTGGTAGACCCTTCTGAACACTGTTAATGCTACCATAGATTGCAAAAGGGATGTGGTTACTATAAGTTTAGATGATATGACTCATGAATTTAATTTCTCTAAATTTAGTAGACAACACCGTGAAGAAGAATTACCTAGTAAGGATGAAATTATTGGTCTTGCTTCTATTGCCGTACCTCCTAGTGATCCTTTAGAACAATACTTGCTAGACCATGAAAATGACATGTTTATGAATGAAAGAAGGGAATTAGATGAATTATTCTTTAAACAGGAACCTATTATGAAAAACAATTTACCTGTTGAAATCCTAGGGGATCCTCCTCCACCCAAGGGTGATCCCGTGTTTGAGCTTAAACCGTTACCTGATACTCTTAAATATGCCTATCTTGATGAGAAAAAGATATATCCTGTTATTATTAGTGCTAACCTTTCAGAGCATGAGGAAGAGAGATTATTGAAAACTCTGAAGAAGCACTGTGCTGCTATTGGGTGTACTCTTGATGTTCTTAAGGGCATTAGTCCCACTTTATGTGAACATAAAATTAATTTGGAAGAAGATGCTAAACCAGTTCGTGATCATCAACGACGGCTGAATCCAAAAATGAAAGAAGTGGTAAGAAAGGAAATACTAAAGCTCCTTGAGACAGGTATAATTTATCCCGTTGCTGATAGTCAGTGGGTAAGCCATGTCCATTGTGTCCCTAAGAAGGGAGGTATTACTGTCATATCTAATGATAAAGATGAATTGATTCCTCAAAGAATTATTACAGGTTATAGGATGGTAATTGATTTCCGCAAATTAAATAAGGCTACTAAAAAGGATCATTACCCCTTACCTTTTATCGATCAAATGCTAGAAAGATTATCCAAACATACACATTTTTTTCTTTCTAGATGGTTATTATGGTTTCTCTCAAACACCTGTGTCAGCCAAAGATCAATCAAAGACTACTTTTACATGCCCTTTTGGTACTTTTGCTTATAGACGTATTCCTTTTGGTTTATGTAATGCACCTGCTACCTTTCAAAGATGCATGATGGCTATATTCTCTGACTTTTGTGAAAAGATTTGTGAGGTTTTCATGGACGATTTTTCCGTCTATGGATCTTCTTTTGATGATTGCTTGAACAACCTTGATCGAGTTTTGCAGAGATGTGAAGAAACTAATCTTGTCTTGAATTGGGAAAAGTGCCACTTTATGGTTAATGAAGGTATTGTCTTGGGGCATAAAGTTTCTGAAAGAGGTATTGAAGTTGATAAAGCCAAGGTTGATGCTATTGAAAAGATGACATGTCCCAAGGACATCAAAGGTATAAGAAGTTTCCTTGGTCATGCTGGATTTTATAGGAGGTTTATTAAGAACTTCTCAAAAATTTCTCGGCCTTTGACTAATTTATTACAAAAAGATATACCATTTGTTTTTGATGATGATTGTGTAGAAGCATTTGAAATACTTAAGAAAGCATTGATCTCTGCACCTATTGTTCAGCCACCTGATTGGAATTTACCATTTGAAATTATGTGTGATGCTAGTGATTATGCTGTAGGTGTTGTTCTAGGACAAAGAGTTGATAAGAAATTAAATGTTATTCATATGCTAGTAAAACCGTAGACAATGCTCAAATAAATTATGCTACTACTGAAAAAGAATTTTTAGCAATTGTATTTGCTTGTGAAAAGTTCAGACCTTATATTGTTGATTCTAAAGTAACTATTCACACTGATCATGCTGCTATTAAAAATCTTATGGAAAAGAAAGATGCTAAACCTAGACTTATTAGATGGGTTCTCTTGCTACAAGAATTTGATTTGCATATTGTTGATAGAAAGGGAGCTGAGAACCCCGTTGCAGACAACTTATCTAGGTTAGAAAATGTGCTTGATGACCCACTACCTATTGATGATAGCTTCCCTGATGAGCAATTAAATGTCATAAATGCTTCTCATACTGCTCCATGGTATGCTGATTATTCTAATTAAATTGGTGCTAAGTTTATACCACCTAGTTTCACATACCAGCAAAAGAAAAAGTTCTTCTATGATTTGAGGCATTACTTTTGGGATGACCCACAACTTTATAAAGAAGGAGTAGATGGTGTTATTAGACATTGTGTACCTGAGCATGAACAGGAACAGATCCTACGCAAGTGTCATTCTGAAGCTTATGGAGGACACCATGCTGGAGATAGAACTGCACATAAGGTATTGCAATCTAGTTTTTATTCGCCTACTCTCTTCAAGGATGCCCGTAAGTTTGTCCTATCTTGTGATGAATATCAAAGAATTGGTAATATTAGTAGACGTCAAGAAATGCCTATGAATTATTCACTTGTTATTGAACCATTTGATGTTTGGGGCTTTGACTATATGGGACCCTTTCCTTCCTCTAATGGATATACACATATTTTAGTTGATGTTGATTACGTTACTAAGTGGGTAGGAGCTATTCCAACTAGTAGTGCTGATCATAACACTTCTATTAAAATGCTTAAAGAAGTTATTTTTTCAAGATTTGGAGTCCCTAGATATTTAATGACTGATGGTGGTTCACATTTTATTCATGGTGCTTTCCGTAAAATGCTTGCCAAGTATGATGTTAATCATAGAATTGCATTCCCTTATCACCCTCAGTCTAGTGGTCAAGTAGAATTGAGTAATAGAGAGCTCAAATTAACTTTGCAAAAGACTGTTAATAGATCTAGAAAGAATTGATCCAAGAAACTTGATGCTGCATTATGGGCCTATAGAACTGCATATAAAAATCCTATGGGTATGTCTCCGTATAAAATGGTTGATGGAAAAGCATGTCACTTACCTCTCGAACTAGAACATAAGGCTTATTGGGCTATTAAAGAACTCAATTATGATTTTAAACTTGCTGGTGAGAAGAGGTTATTTGATATTAGCTCACTTGATGAATGGAGAACCCAAACCTACGAAAATGTCAAGTTGTTTAAAGAAAAAGTTAAAATATGGCATGACAAAAGGATACAAAAGCGTGAGTTTAATGTAGGTGATTATGTATTACTATACAACTCTCATTTAAGATTTTTTGCAGGAAAACTTCTCTCTAAATGGGAAGGTCACTACGTTATCGAGGAGGTCTATCGTTCCGGTGCCATAAAAATCAACAACTTCGCAGGCACAAATCCGAAGGTGGTGAACGGTCAAGGAATGAAACATTATATCTCAGGTAATCCCATAAATGTTGAAACCAATGTTATTGAAACCGTAACCCCGGAGGAATACATAAGGGACACTTTCTGGAACGTTTCAGACTCCGAAAAGGAATAGGTATGTGGTATGGTAAGTAAACCGACTCCAAAACAGTTTTTAAGGCAATATTTCTCCGTTTTGGAATATTTAGAAAAATAGAAAAATAAGTTGCAGTCCGGGAAGGACATGAGGCCTCCACGAGGGTGGAGGGCGCGCCCTACCCTACTGGGCGTGCCCCCTACCTCGTGGGCACCTCCTGTGCTCTCCGGACTCCGTTTTCGTACACGACAGGTATTTTGGTCAGTAAAAATTCATTATATAATCTCCCGGGGGTTTTGACTCCTGTATCACGCAAATATATCTTGTCTTTGTTTTAAGCTGTCCTGCTGCAGACAAAGCAACATGCCGTCCCAGGATTCGAAAGGAGAAAGCTACGTGGTTGATTACCTTGCAGATCCTAAGGTCTATGGGGATGTGGAGCATTGCGGTTGGACTACGGAAGAAGAAGAGGACTATGAACCCAAGGGAAAGGAGGAGACGAGCTCAGATGAAGATGAAGTCCCACTACCTCAACCTGGGGACATGCATGTGGAGTTCAAAAAGTCAAGCCTCCCGGATAGGGTAAAGAAACCTAAGATCGAGTTTATCCCTTTTCGCCTCTTGCAGGAGAACAAGCAGGAACTATGCAAAAAGATACTGAGCTTGGAGCAGGAGATCGAGGACCTAAGGGACCAAAATTCTGTCCTCAAGCACAAATTAAAGAAGAAGCCTACACCATCAACAAAATCACCACCGTCTCCACCAACAAAGAACAATTGAGTATCTGGTATGGGCACTCCACTCGGCAACTTCCAAGCTTGGGGGAGTGCCCCGGTATCGTATCACCATCACTTTTATATTTACCATTTTTCTCAGTTCGATCCTTTTGGTAATATCTTGATCCAGTAGAATAAAAGTTCTTAGTATGATCTAGTTGTGAGTTTTGCTTTATAATCCTTCTATGTAATCGAGTCCTTGCGCTATATAATAAAGATCAGTGTTGAGTCAAGGGCTTGATTATTTTGCCATGATCCTAAGTGAATAAAAGAAAAGAGAAAAAAATAAAAAGAAACAAAGAGATCATGTGAGTCTTATGGAGAGTAATGAGCTCACATAGAAAAAGTATGATGAATAAAAGTTGTTGAGGGTTGACAAACATAGTTTTGGTCATCGTGGCAATTAATAGGAAGTAATAAAGAAAGAGAGGTCTTCACATATAAATATACTATCTTGGACATCTTTTATGATTGTGAGAACTCATTAAAATATGACATGCTAAAGAGTTGACGTTGGACAAGGAAGACAACATAATGGGTTATGTTTTCTTACATCTGAGAAAATTATATTGTCTTGGATCCTCCAACATGTTGAGCTTGCCTTTCCCCCTCATGCTAGCCAAATTCATCGCACCAAGTAGAGATACTACTTGTGCTTCCAAATACCCTTAAACCAGTTTTGCCATGAGAGTCCACCATACCTACCTATGGATCGAGTAAGATCCTCCAAGTAAGTTGTCATCGGTGCAAGCAATAAAAATTGCTCTCTAAATATGTATGACTTATTAGTGTGGGAGAAAATAAGCTTTATACGATCATGTGATATGGAAGAAATAAACGCGACAGACTGCATAATAAAGGTCCATATCACAAGTGGCAATATAAAGTGACGTTCTCCTGCATTAAGACTTTGTGCATCCAACTATAAAAGCGCATGACAACCTCTACTTCCCTCTGCGAAGGGCCTATCTTTTACTTTTATCCCCTTCCTTGCATAAGAGTCATGGTGATCTTCACCCTTCCTTTTTACATTTTATCCTTTGGCAAGCACAGTATGTTGGAAAGATCCTGGTATATATGGCTAATTGGATGTGAGTTTTCATGAACTATTACTGTTGACATTACCCTTGAGGTAAAATGTTGGAAGGCAAAACTATAAGCCCCTATCTTTCTCTGTGTCCGATTAAAACTCCATACCCATAAGTATTGCGTGAGTGTCAGCAATTGTGAAAGACTATATGATAGTTGAGTATGTGGACTTGCTGAAAAGCTCTTATATATTGACTCTTTCCTATGTTATGATAAATTGCAATTGCTCTAATGACTGAGATTATAGTTTGTTAGTTTTCAATAAAGTTTACTATTCATACTTAAGATTGTGATTGAATTATTATTCTAGCATAAGAAATCATATGGCAAGAATTATATAAGTTGATGTTCTAAGAATAATCATGATGCCCTCATGTCCGTATTTTATTTTTATCGACGCCTCTATCTCTAAACATGTGGACATATTTTTTGATTTCGTCTTTTCGCTTCAGGACAAGCAAGGTCTAAGCTTGGGGGAGTTGATACGTCCATTTTGCATCATGCTATTATATCGATATTTATTGCATTATGGGCTGTTATTACACATTATGTCACAATACTTATGCCTATTCTCTCTTATTTTACAAGGTTTGCATAAAGAGGGAGAATGCCGGCAGCTGGGATTCTGGGCTAGAAAAGGAGCAAATATTAGAGACCTATTCTGCACAGCTCCAAAAGACCTTAAACTCCACGGAAGACGTTTTCCAAATATATATAAAATACTAAGAGCAAGAATTTCACCAGGGGGCCACACCCTGCCCACGAGGGTGGGGGCGCGCCCTACCCCCCTGGGCGCGCCACCATACCTCGTGGGCCCCCTGGTGGCCCTTCGGTGGCCATCTTCTTCTATATGAATTCTTTCGATGGGAAAAAATAACAAGCCATCTTCTAGGACGAAACTCGCCACGAGACGGAACCAATCTAGGGCTCTGGCGGAGCTGTTCTGCCGGGGAAACTTCCCTCCCGGAGGGGGAAATCATCACCATTGTCATCACCAATGCTCCTCTCATCGGGAGAGGGCAATCTCCATCAACATGCTCATCAGCACCATCTCCTCTCAAAATCCTAGTTCATCTCTTGTATCCAATTCTTGTCTCCAAGTCCGGGATTGGTGCTAATAGGTTGCTAGCAGTGTTAATTACTCCTTGTAGTTGATGCTAGTTGGTATAATTTGTGGAAGATCATATGTTCAGATCCTATATGCACATTAATACCCCTCTGATTATGAACATGTTTATGCTTTGTGAGTAGTTACTTTTGTTCCTGAGGACATGGGAGAAGTCTTGCTATTAGTAGTCATGTGAATTTGGTATTTGTTCGATATTTTGATGAGATGTATGTTGTCTCTCCTCTAGTGGTGTTATGTGAATGTCGACTACATGACACTTCACCATTATTTGGGCCTAGAGGAAGGCATTGGGAAGTAATAAGTAGATGATGGGTTGCTAGAGTGACAGAAGCTTAAACCCTAGTTTATGCGTTGCTTCGTAAGGGGCTGATATGGATCCATATGTTTCATGTTATGGTTAGGTTTACCTTAATAGATTGGTTGTAGTTGCGGATGCTTGCAATAGAGGTTAATCATAAGTCGGATGCTTGTCCAAGTAAGGGTAGTACCCAAGCACTGGTCCACCCACATACCAAATTATCAAAGTACCGAACACGAATCATATGAGTGTGATGAAAACTAGCTTGACGATATTCCCATGTGTCCTCAGGAGCACTTTTCTCTATATAATAGTTTGTCCAGGCTTGTCCTTTGCTACAAAAAGGATTGGGCCACCTTGCTGCACTATATTTACTTTTGTCACTTGTTGCTCGTTACAAATTATCCTATCGCAAAACTATCTGTTACCACTTATTTCAGTACTTGTAGAGAATACCTTGCTGGAAACCGCTTATCATTTCCTTTTGCTCCTCGTTGGGTTCGACACTCCTACTTATCGAAAGGACTGCGATAGATCCCCTATACTTGTGGGTCATCAATGCATAGGATAAAACTTCTGATGAAATTCCAATTTCTATCGGTTGTAGCTCCATGATCCAATATCATCACATAGCCTAAACCATGTCAATGCATTTCCCTTCAAAGATAAAGGGAAGACATTCTTCTTGATAACATCCTCGGGCATACCTCCAAGCTTAAATAATCCACAAACTTCATCCACATAGATTAGGTGCAAATCAGGATGCAATGTTCCATCTCCTATAAAAGGATTAGCTAGCAGTTTCTCTATCATACTCGAAGGAATTTCAAAGTAAACATTTTTAGGTTCAGTAGGTTGAGGAGCAACTCTTTGCTCTACTGGTCAGGGTGAAGATACCCCGAACAAGCCCCTCAAAGAATTAATTTCCATAGTAACAAGTGACAGTAAATTTCAGCACACTATATTAATCTTTTCCTTACCAAAGCGCTTCACTCCCTGGCAACAACGCGAGAAAAGAGTCTTGATGACCCACAAGTATATGGGATCTATCGTAGTCCTTTCGATAAGTAAGAGTGTCGAACCCAACAAGGAGCAGAAGGAAATGATAAGTAGTTTTTGGTAAGGTATTCTCTGCAAGCACTGAAATTATCGGTAACATATAGTTTTGTGATAAGGTAATTTGTAACGGGTAACAAGTAATAAAAGTAAATAAGGTGCGGCAAGACACTACTAGGAAAATGCTTATAGGTATACATTTAGCACTAGCGTGGGTTATATACCCCACGCTACTGGTATGTACCAGTGGCGCCTGGTAAAGAACGCGCTATTGCTACTTAATAACAACAGCGTTTGTTAGCTTGGGCCGTGCTGCTGTTACGTGGGCCGTAGGGCAAAAACGGTAGACCACTTAGCTATAGCATTTGCTTTGAACGGGCGCTATAGCTAGTGGGCTTAGAAGTAGCGCTGGCCCGTACGCAGCGCTACTACTACACAAAATGTAAAAAAGAAACCCCCCCCCCCCGCACCCCTCTCTCTCTCACATCAATCCTCTCCCTCCGCCCGACGACGCCGCCGCGGTTTGGTTTCCTCCCCGCCTCACCCCAGCCGACGGCGCTGCCGCAGCAGCACCCCAGCCACCACGCGTGCCACCGCCATCGCAGGTAACGCTCGTCCTCCCCTAAGCAACGCTCCTCCCCCCTCTCGCCGCCCCTATGCGGCGCTCCTTCCCCCTCTCGCCGCCCCCTCTGTCGCCGGCCACCTCCCCACTCCCCTTGCTGACCCACTATCCTACTGTTAATTAGTATCACATATTGTCGGTGTACTAGAGTAGGGGTACCCTAGTATCCTGAACTTGTGCACGGGCAGTCGCAGCATCCCGCGGCAAGGCTTGCCGGGTGACCGCCAAGGTCCTCCGTGGTTCCCCTGGAGCCATTCAAGGAGACAAGACCCCGACAAGAGGAGCTTGCCGGGAAGGCCACCCAAGGCATCTTAAAGAACTTGCCGCGGCGCGCCACGCGTCCCGGCAAGGCCCGGTGAGCGACAAGCTCCCGGACGCGACAAGACAACGACCGCGGCAAGGCGCTTGCCGCGGCAAGCCACCACTCCGTGCCCGCGCTCCTGCACATCCACCGACGTGTCGCTTTGGGACCCTTCCCAGCATACGTGGCGGGAGGCTGTGCAGCCAGCGGTGAGCGGTGGCAAGCGGCGCTGACAAGATTGCCGCCGTGGCGAGCGGTGGCGTCCCTGACGGTCCCTTTTACACTGTTTAGGCGACGCAGACGGGCATTTAAGGCCCTTGTCCCCTGCCGTCAGGGTTAGGTATGATACACTGTAGCAGGTAGCTGTACCAACCGCAGCACCTTTCCCTTTTTGCCCTTGTCTACGTTGCCATCTGTCGGTGACCCCTTGAGCATATAAAAGGAGGCCCATGCGCAACATAGAGGGGGGTTCGAACACTCACGCTCGGTCTCGTTAGCCATTGGTGTGTACTGTAGCACTCCGCGCTCCCGAGCAAGAAATCAATACAAACAACAAAGCAGGAGTAGGGTTTTACGCATCCGTGCGGCCTGAACTTGGGTAAACTGCTCGTGTGCTTCGTCTCGATCCGCTCTTTGCACGACCTCCGCCCCCGCCGAACCAAAAGGGACTCGGCCCGCCGGTCCCATAGGTGTTCCTGGATCAGTCCCCCGACATCTTTGGCGTGCCAGGTAGGGGGCGTCGAAGTTGTGTGAACCAGATCCGGCGTTCATGCGGGCTAGATCTTCATCATCTTCATCGACATGCCGCCGAAGAAGAAGGCTTCGGATGCGGCTGCTCCGTCCGCCCCGCTACCACCGGAGCGAACGGCTGATGGGGCGGACGCTGGCGGAAGAACGGGCGTCGACGAGGAAGCTCACGGTGCTGCCAGGTCCAAGGACAAGACTGTGCTGCCCATCGGCAGCGTAGCCGGCTCCCACAATTACCGGGCACACTCCAAGACCTCGGCGTCCGTACATGCACCGCGCCCATCTCATGAGGCGCGGGACCGGCAGCGTCACGGTGCTCATAGTACCATGCGTCTGTTGGACCAAGATCGAGCTGGTGGATCTCGAAGTGCTCCAGACCAGCACGCACACCAACGTGCTGGCATGAGCGAGGCACGGTCGCCTGGACGGGACACTGCTCCTTCTAACATAGTTAGAAGTCCGAGCATATCCCGCTCCTCGCACCGTTCGCCACCGCCACCCGCCACTGCAGCAGAAGCTCTAGCGCGAGCTCAACTGCTCCTGGACTACCCTCCAACATCAGACAAGATCGACGACTGGAGGGCCACCATTCAGAATCTTATCGGCTTCGCCAACGGCGACACTCAGCGGCAGCCGAGCATGTCACAACCGCGGCAAGTCAGCCAGGCACGAGCCGGTGGTGACAAGACCGGTGGGGGTGCAACCACTGTGCACTCTTCGCCCCGAAGGCCAAGATCGCCGACTCGCCGGATCCACCTCGACAGCGACTCCACCGCGTCATCAGATCCACGAGCTCATCGCGATCAGTGCCAAGTTCTTCATGAACGACAGCAAGAAGACGCTCGTACACGCATCGAGCACCAAAGAGAAGCGCGACGTCAATCAGACCAGCGCGCTGGGCCCTCTGTCGACATGCATGCGCCAGGGGAACCAGGCGACTTGCCGTACGCGGTAGGTTGCCCTGCGTTTACTCGTGAGCTGCGGCAAGTCCAGTGGCCCAGCATGAAGAATTTCAAGCCAGACGTACCGGAGAAGTACGACGGCAAGTCGCATCCGTCGGAGTTCCTCAGCATCTACACCATCGCGGTGCAGGCTGCCGGGGGCCGAGACGACAAGATCCTTGCCAACTACTTCCCGCTGGTGCTCAAGCCCAACGTCAGGTCCTGGCTCATGCACTTGCCGGACAACTCCATATCCTCCTGGGCAGACCTGTGCCATCAGTTTGTCGATGCCTTTACAGGCGGCCACAAACCTCATGGCCAAGAGAGTGACCTTCATCTGCTAGCCCAGAAGGAAGGAGAGCCCCTGCGCAAGTATATTCAGTGATTCAGCCGTGTGCAGCACAACATCCCAGATGTCCACCCTGCCGCGGTCATCAGCGCGTTCCATCAGAACGTGCGTAACCGCAGGATGCGGGAGGAGATGGCGATGTGCAAGATCAGAGACGTCAGTGAGCTTTATGCCCTGGACGACAAGTGTGCACGTGCTGAAAAAGGGAGGAAACTCCCCGGAGAGAATACAGGAGCAGGAGAATCTGACAGCGAGGATGCTGCCCCGGCAAAGAAAAACCGGCGGCGGAACAGGAAGAAGAAAGGCAAAGATGTGCTAGTCGTTGAGCAGTCCAGCAAAGAAGGTGGCGGCCAGAAAGCCAAAGTTGGTAGCTCCGGCAAGGAGGTTGCCGCATGCACCAACTGTCAGGCTGTGGCGGTCGCCGACAAGCAGGACGGCACCGACAAGCAATACTGCAAGATTCACCGCACCAAGGTGTTGGAAATATGCCCTAGAGGCAATAATAAAAGCATTATTATTATATTTCCTTGTTCATGATAATTGTCTTTATTCATGCTATAATTGTGTTATCCGGAAATCGTAATACATGTGTGAATAACAGACACCAACATGTCCCTAGTAAAGCCTCTAGTTGACTAGCTCGTTGATCAACAGATAGTCATGGTTTCCTGACTATGGACATTGGATGTCATTGATGACGAGATCACATCATTAGGAGAATGATGTGATGGACTAGACCCAATCCTAAACATAGCACAAGATCGTATAGTTTGTTTGCTAGAGTTTTACAATGTCAAGTATCTTTTCCTTAGACCATGAGATCGTGTAACTCCCGGATACCGTAGGAGTGCTTTGGGTATACCAAACGTCACAACGTAACTGGGTGACTATAAAGGTAGACTACGGGTATCTCCGAAAGTGTCTGTTGGGTTGACATGGATCAAGACTGGGATTTGTCACTCCGTATGACGGAGAGGTATCACTGGGCCCACTCGGTAATGCATCATCATACTGAGCTCAAAGTGACCAAGTGTCTGGTCACGGGATCATGCATTACGGTACGAGTAAAGTGACTTGCCGGTAACGAGATTGAACGAGGTATTGGGATACCGACGATCGAATCTCGGGCAAGTAACATATCGATTGACAAAGGGAATTGCATACGGGGTTGATTGAATCCTCGACATCGCGGTCATCACCCGAACCCGTAGGGTCTACACACTTAAAGTTCGGTGACGCTAGGGTTGTGAAGATAAGTATATGTAGTAACCCGAATGTTGTTCGGAGTCCCGGATGAGATCTCAGACGTCACGAGGAGTTCCGGAATGGTCCGGAGGTAAAGAATTATATATAGGAAGTGCTGTTTCGGGCATCGGGACAAGTTTCGGGGTTATCGGTATTGTACCGGGACCACCGGAGGGGTCCCGTGGGCCCACCGGGTGGGGCCACCTGTCCCGGGGGGCCACATGGGCTGTAGGGGGTGCGCCTTGGCCTTCATGGGCCAAGGGCACCAGCCCTACTAGGCCCATGCGCCTAGGGTTTCCACCAAGGAGGAGTCCAAGTGGTGGAAGGCACCCCGAGGTGCCTTGGGGGGGGAGGGAAACCCTCCCCTGGCCGCCGCACCTAGGAGATCAGATCTCCTAGGCTGCGCACCAACCCCCCCTGGCACCCCTATATATAGTGGGGGGGAGAGGAGGGATTTCAGACCAGCCCCTGGCGCCTCCCTCTCTCCCCATTACGTCTCTCCCTCGTAGTCTTGGCGAAGCCCTGCTTCTGTGACGCCCTGCATCCACCACCAGGCCGTCGTGCTGCTGGATCTTCATCAACCTCTCCTCCCCCTTGCTGGATCAAGAAGGAGGAGACGTCTCCCGTCCCGTACGTGTGTTGAACGCGGAGGTGCCGTCCGTTCGGCGTTGGTCATCGGTGATTTGGATCACGTCGAGTACGACTACATCATCACCGTTCTTTTGAACGCTTCCGTGCACCATCTACAAAGGTATGTAGATGCATTAGATGACTCGTTGCTAGATGAACTCCTAGATGATCTTGGTGAAACGAGTAGGAAAATTTTTGTTTTCTACAACGTTCCCCAACAGTGGCATCATGAGCTAGGTTTATGCGTAGTTCTTCTTGCGCGAGTAGAACACAATTAGTTGTGGGCGTGGATTTGTCAACTTTCTTGCCGTTACTAGTCTTTTCTTGCTTCAGCGGTATTGTGGGATGAAGCGGCCCGGACCAACCTTACACGTACGCTTACGTGAGACCGGTTCCACCGACTAACATGCACTAGTTGCATAAGGTGGCTGGCGGGTGTCTGTCTCTCCCACTTTAGTTGGAGCGGATTCGATGAACAGGGTCCTTATGAAGGGTAAATAGAAGTTGACAAATCACGTTGTGGCTTTAACGTAGGTAAGAAGACGTTCTTGCTAGAACCCTAATTCAGCCACGTAAAACTTGCAACATCAATTAGAGGACGTCTAACTTGTTTTTGCAGCAAGTGGTTTGTGATATGATATGGCCAAAGTTGTGATGAATGATGAATGATCTATATGTGATGTATGAGATGTTCATGCTATTGTAATAGGAATCACGACTTGCATGTCGATGAGTATGACAACCGGCAGGAGCCATAGGAGTTGTCTTTATTCTTTTATATGACCTGCGAGTCATTGAGAAACGCCATGTAAATTACTTTACTTTATTGCTAAACGCGTTAGCCATAGTAGTAGAAGTAATAGTTGGCGAGCAACTTCATGGAGACACGATGATGGAGATCATGATGATGGAGATCATGGTGTCAAGCCAGTGACAAGATGATCATGGAGCCCCAGATGGAGATCAAAGGAGCTATGTGATATTGGCCATATCATGTCACGTTCATTATTTGATTGCATGTGATGTTTATCATGTTTTGCATCTTGTTTACTTAGAACGAGGTAGTAAATAAGATGATCCCTCATACTAATTTCAAGAAGTGTTCCCCCTAACTGTGCACCGTTGCGACAGTTCGCTGTTTCAAAAGACCACGTGATGATTGGGTGTTTTATTTAGACGTTCACATACAACGGGTGTAAGAAAGATTTACACATGCAAACACTTAGGTTGACTTGACGAGCCTAGCATGTACAGACATGGCCTCGGAACACAGAAGACCGAAAGGTCGAGCATGAGTCGTATAGAATATACGATCAACATGAAGATGTTCACCGACGTTGACTAGTCCGTCTCACGTGATGATCGGACACGGTCTAGTTAACTCGGATCATGTAATACTTAGATGACTAGAGGGATGTCTAATCTAAGTGGGAGTTCATTAATAATTTGATTAGATGAACTTAATTATCATGAACTTAGTCTAAAAATCTTTGCAATATGTCTTGTAGATCAAATGGCCAACGTAGTCCTCAACTTCAACGCGTTCCTAGAGAAAACCAAGCTGAAAGACGATGGCAGCAACTATACGGACTGGGTCCGGAACCTGAGGATCATCCTCATAGCTGCCAAGAAAGATTATGTCCTACAAGCACCACTAGGTGAAGCTCCCGTCCCACAGAACCAAGATGTTATGAACGCTTGGCAGACACGTGTTGACGACTACTCCCTTGTTCAGTGCGGCATGCTTTACAGCTTAGAGCCGGGGCTCCAAAAGCGTTTTGAGAGACATGGAGCATATGAGATGTTCAAAGAGCTGAAAATGGTTTTTCAAGCTCATGCCCGGATCGAGAGATATGAAGTCTCCGATAAGTTCTTCAGCTGTAAGATGGAGGAAAATAGTTTTGTCAGTGAGCACATACTCACTATGTCTGGGTTACATAACCGCTTGTCTCAGCTGGGAGTTAATCTCCCGGATGATGCGGTCATTGACAGAATCCTCCAGTCGCTTCCACCAAGCTACAAGAGCTTTGTGATGAACTTCAACATGCAGGGGATGCAAAAGACCATTCCTGAGTTGTTCTCAATGCTGAAATCAGCGGAGGTAGAAGTCAAGAAGGAGCATCAAGTGTTGATGGTCAATAAAACCACTAAGTTCAAGAAAGGCAAGGGTAAAAAGAACTTCAAGAAGGACGGCAAGGAGGTTGCCGCGCCTGGCAAGCAAGCTGCCGGGAAGAAGCCAAAGAATGGACCCAAGCCCGAGACTGAGTGCTTTTATTGCAAGGGAAGCGGTCACTGGAAGCGGAACTGCCCTAAGTACTTAGCGGATAAGAAGGCCGGCAAAACAAAAGGTATATATGATATACATGTAATTGATGTGTACCTTACTAGTGCCCGTAGTAGCTCCTGGGTATTTGATACCAGTGCAGTTGCTCACATTTGTAACTCAAAGCAGGGGCTGCGGAATAAGCGGAAACTGGCAAAGGACGAGGTGACGATGCGCGTCGGGAATGGTTCCAAGGTCAATGTGATCGCCGTCAGCACGCTACCTCTGCATCTCCCTTCGGGATTAGTTTTAAACCTTAATAATTGTTATTTAGTGCCAGCTTTGAGCATGAACATTGTATCGAGATCTCGTTTAATTCGAGATGGCTACTCATTTAAATCCGAGAATAATGGTTGTTCTATTTATATGAGAGATATGTTTTATGGTCATGCTCCTATGGTGAATGGTTTATTCATTATGAATCTCGAACGTGATGCTACACATGTTCACAATGTGTGTACCAAAAGAAGTAAGGTTGATAATGATAGTCCCACATACTTGTGGCACTGCCGCCTTGGTCACATAGGTGTCAAACGCATGAAGAAGCTCCATGCAGATGGACTTTTAGAGTCTCTTGATTATGAATCATTTGACACGTGCGAACCATGCCTTATGGGTAAAATGACCAAGACTCCGTTCTCAGGAACAATGGAGCGAGCAACCGACTTATTGGAAATCATACATACTGATGTGTGCGGTCCAATGAGTGTTGAGGCTCGCGGTGGCTATCGTTATGTTCTCACCCTCACTGATGATTTAAGTAGGTATGGGTATATCTACTTAATGAAACACAAGTCTAAAACCTTTGAAAAGTTCAAGGAATTTCAGAGTGAGGTTGAAAATCAACGTGACAGGAAAATCAAGTTTCTACAATCAGATCGTGGGGGAGAATACTTGAGTCACGAGTTTGGCACACACTTAAGAAAATGTGGAATAGTTTCACAACTCACGCCGCCTGGAACACCTCAGCGTAACGGTGTGTCCGAACATCGTAATCGCACTCTATTAGATATGGTGCGATCTATGATGTCTCTTACCGATTTACCGCTGTCTTTTTGGGGCTATGCTTTAGAGACTGCCGCATTCACTTTAAATAGGGCTCCGTCGAAATCCGTTGAGACGACACCGTATGAATTATGGTTTGGGAAGAAACCTAAGCTGTCGTTTCTAAAAGTTTGGGGATGCGATGCTTATGTCAAGAAACTTCAACCTGAAAAGCTCGAACCCAAGTCGGAAAAATGCGTCTTCATAGGATACCCTAAAGAAACCATTGGGTATACCTTCTACCTCAGATCCGAAGGCAAGATCTTTGTTGCCAAGAATGGGTCCTTTCTAGAGAAAGAGTTTCTCTCGAAAGAAGTAAGTGGGAGGAAAGTAGAGCTTGATGAAGTATTACCTCTTGAACCGGAAAATGGCGCAACTCAAGAAAATGTTCCTGAGGTGCCTGCACCGACTAGAGAGGAAGTTAATGATAATGATCAAGATACTTCTGATCAAGCTCCTACTGAAATTCGAAGGTCCACAAGGACACGTTCCGCACCAGAGTGGTACGGCAACCCTGTCTTGGAAATCATGTTGTTAGACAACGGTGAACCTTCGAACTATGAAGAAGCGATGGCGGGCCCGGATTCCGACAAATGGCTAGAAGCCATGAAATCCGAGATAGGATCCATGTATGAAAATAAAGTATGGACTTTGACTGACTTGCCCGTTGAACGGCGAGCCATAGAAAATAAATGGATCTTTAAGAAGAAGACAGACGCGGATGGTAATGTGACCATCTATAAAGCTCGACTTGTCGCTAAGGGTTATCGACAAGTTCAAGGGGTTGACTACGATGAGACTTTCTCACCGGTAGCGAAGCTAAAGTCCGTCCGAATCATGTTAGCAATTGCCGCATTCTACGATTATGAAATATGGCAAATGGACGTCAAAATGGCATTCCTTAATGGTTTCCTTAAGGAAGAATTGTATATGATGCAGCCGGAAGGTTTTGTCGATCCTAAGAATGCTGACAAGGTGTGCAAGCTCCAACGCTCGATTTATGGGCTGGTGCAAGCATCTCGGAGTTGGAACATTCGCTTTGATGAGATGATCAAAGCGTTTGGGTTCACGCAGACTTATGGAGAAGCCTGCGTTTACAAGAAAGTGAGTGGTAGCTCTGTAGCATTTCTCATACTATATGTAGATGACATACTTTTGATGGGAAATGATATAGAACTTTTGGACAGCATCAAGGCCTACTTGAATAAGAGTTTTTCAATGAAGGACCTTGGAGAAGCTGCTTATATATTAGGCATCAAAATCTATAGAGATAGATCGAGACGCCTCATAGGTCTTTCACAAAGCACATACCTTGATAAGATATTGAAGAAGTTCAATATGGATCAGTCTAAGAAGGGGTTCTTGCCTGTGTTGCAAGGTATGAAATTGAGCTCAGCTCAATGTCCGACCACGGCAGAAGAAATAGAAGAGATGAGTGTCATCCCCTATGCCTCAGCCATAGGTTCTATTATGTATGCCATGCTGTGTACTAGACCTGATGTAAACCTTGCCGTAAGTTTGGTAGGAAGGTACCAAAGTAATCCCGGTAAGGAACACTGGACAGCGGTCAAGAATATCCTGAAGTACCTGAAAAGGACTAAGGAAATGTTTCTCATTTATGGAGGTGACGAAGAGCTCGTCGTAAAGGGTTACATCGACGCTAGCTTCGACACAGATCTGGATGACTCTAAGTCACAAACCGGATACGTGTATATTTTGAATGGTGGGGCAGTAAGCTGGTGTAGTTGCAAGCAAAGCGTCGTGGCGGGATCTACATGTGAAGCGGAATACATGGCAGCCTCGGAGGCAGCACATGAAGCAATATGGGTGAAGGAGTTCATCACCGACCTAGGAGTCATACCCAATGCGTCGGGGCCGATCAAGCTCTTCTGTGACAACACTGGAGCTATTGCTCTTGCTAAAGAGCCCAGGTTTCACAAGAAGACAAGGCACATCAAGCGTCGCTTCAACTCCATTCGTGAAAATGTTCAAGATGGAGACATAGAAATTTGTAAAGTGCACACGGACCTGAATGTAGCAGATCCATTGACTAAACCTCTCCCTAGAGCAAAACATGATCAACACCAGAATTCCATGGGTGTTCGATTCATCACAATGTAACTAGATTATTGACTCTAGTGCAAGTGGGAGACTGTTGGAAATATGCCCTAGAGGCAATAATAAAAGCATTATTATTATATTTCCTTGTTCATGATAATTGTCTTTATTCATGCTATAATTGTGTTATCCGGAAATCGTAATACATGTGTGAATAACAGACACCAACATGTCCCTAGTAAAGCCTCTAGTTGACTAGCTCGTTGATCAACAGATAGTCATGGTTTCCTGACTATGGACATTGGATGTCATTGATAACGAGATCACATCATTAGGAGAATGATGTGATGGACTAGACCCAATCCTAAACATAGCACAAGATCGTATAGTTTGTTTGCTAGAGTTTTACAATGTCAAGTATCTTTTCCTTAGACCATGAGATCGTGTAACTCCCGGATACCGTAGGAGTGCTTTGGGTATACCAAACGTCACAACGTAACTGGGTGACTATAAAGGTAGACTACGGGTATCTCCGAAAGTGTCTGTTGGGTTGACATGGATCAAGACTGGGATTTGTCACTCCGTATGACGGAGAGGTATCACTGGGCCCACTCGGTAATGCATCATCATAATGAGCTCAAAGTGACCAAGTGTCTGGTCACGGGATCATGCATTACGGTACGAGTAAAGTGACTTGCCGGTAACGAGATTGAACGAGGTATTGGGATACCGATGATCGAATCTCGGGCAAGTAACATATCGATTGACAAAGGGAATTGCATACGGGGTTGATTGAATCATCGACATCGTGGTTCATCCGATGAGATCGTCGTGGAGCATGTGGGAGCCAACATGGGTATCCAGATCCCGCTGTTGGTTATTGACCTGAGAGTCGTCTCGGTCATGTCTGCTTGTCTCCCGAACCCGTAGGGTCTACACACTTAAGGTTCGGTGACGCTAGGGTTGTGAAGATAAGTATATGCAGTAACCCCAATGTTGTTCGGAGTCCCGGATGAGATCTCAGACGTCACGAGGAGTTCCGGAATGGTCCGGAGGTAAAGAATTATATATAGGAAGTGCTGTTTCGGGCATCGGGACAAGTTTCGGGGTTATCAGTATTGTACCGGGACCACCGGAGGGGTCCCGTGGGCCCACCGGGTGGGGCCACCTGTCCCGGGGGGCCACATGGGCTGTAGGGGGTGCGCCTTGGCCTTCATGGGCCAAGGGCACCAGCCCTACTAGGCCCATGCGCCTAGGGTTTCCACCAAGGAGGAGTCCAAGTGGTGGAAGGCACCCCGAGGTGCCTTGGGGGGGAGGGAAACCCTCCCCTGGCCGCCGCACCTAGGAGATCAGATCTCCTAGGCTGCGCACCAACCCCCCCTGGCACCCCTATATATAGTGGGGGGGAGAGGAGGGATTTCAGACCAGCCCCTGGCGCCTCCCTCTCTCCCCATTACGTCTCTCCCTCGTAGTCTTGGCGAAGCCCTGCTTCTGTGACGCCCTGCATCCACCACCACGCCGTCGTGCTGCTGGATCTTCATCAACCTCTCCTCCCCCCTTGCTGGATCAAGAAGGAGGAGACGTCTCCCGTCCCGTACGTGTGTTGAACGCGGAGGTGCCGTCCGTTCGGCGCTGGTCATCGGTGATTTGGATCACGTCGAGTACGACTACATCATCACCGTTCTTTTGAACGCTTCCGTGCGCCATCTACAAAGGTATGAAGATGCATTAGATGACTCGTTGCTAGATGAACTCCTAGATGATCTTGGTGAAACGAGTAGGAAAATTTTTGTTTTCTGCAACGTTCCCCAACACAAGGGCCATGACCTCCAGAGCTGCAAGAAGGTCGAGCAGCTTGTCCAGCAGCAAAAGGCTGAGTACGAGCGACGCGACAAGGAGAGGGCCCAAGGAGGCGCTGGAGAATCTGGCAAGAAGCGCGCCGGCCGGGGAGGACGCCGCGGTAAGGCCAAGCAGCGGCAAGGAGACAGACCTCCCCGCGGCCGCGACAAGGATGAAGACAACGACGACGACGAAGACATGGATGATGTTGAGACCAGTGAGCAGGAGTTCCAGAAAGCCACAGATGTTTTGTGTGTTGACGGCGGTGCTTCTCTGCATACTTCGCACCGCCAACTCAAGCAGTGGAGCGCCAAGAATTTATTGCAGAAGAAATCAAGAAGTTGGAAGCAGCAGGCCTTGTCAGAGGAGTGCTCCATCCTACGTGGTTGGCCAATCCTGTAGTCGTGCGCAAGGCAAACGGGAAATGGAGACTTTGTATCAATTTTACCGATGTTAACAAAGCTTGTCCCAAAGACCCATTTCCTTTGCCGCGCATTGACCAGATTGTTGACTCCACAGCCGGATGTGATTTGCTTTCATTTCTTGACGCATACTCAGGATACCATCAGATCTTCATGGCAGAAGAAGATGAGGAGAAGACCGCATTTATTACTCCATGTGGCACGTACTGTTTCATACGAATGCCTTTTGGTTTAAAAAATGCTGGTTCAACATTTTCAAGAGTAGTCCATGTCGCTCTAGAGCCACAAATACACAGAAATGTGGAAGCCTACATGGATGACATAGTGGTCAAGAGCAAGGACAAGGCGACTCTGATACAAGATTTAGACGAAACCTTTGCAAATCTGCGCAAGATCAGCCTCAAACTCAACCCAGAGAAGTGTGTGTTTGGAGTCCCCTCCGGCAAGCTTCTCGGGTTCTTCGTGCCTCAGCGGGGAATTGAAGCCAATCCCGACAAGATCGAGGCCATTGAGCAGATTGAAGCACCAAAGCGCGTCAAGGATGTACAAAGACTTGCCGGATGCGTGGCTGCTCTCAGCAGGTTTATCTCTAGGTCTGCTGAGCGCGCCCTGCCATTTTTCAAATTATTGAAAAAGGCAAGTCCAATGAAATGGACTCCGGAAGTGGAGGCTGCGCTGCAAGACTTAAAGAGATACCTGTCCTCCCCTCCAATACTTGTCGCACCTAAGCCACAAGAGAAGTTGCTGCTGTACATAGCGGCAACCAATCAAGTGGTTAGTGCTGCGTTAGTAGCAGAGAGGGAGGCAGATGACGAGCCAGCAACCACGGCAAGTGCATCCAGCGGCAAGCAAGGGGCTTCCCCGGCAAGCTCTGGTCCCGACAAAGATGGATCTGCGCAGATGCGCGAGGAGACACAGAAGAAAATGGTGCAGTGCCCAGTTTACTTTGTCAATTCCCTTCTGCAGGGGGCTAGGTCAAGGTACTCTGGCGTGCAGAAATTGCTTTTCGGCCTTCTTATGGCCTCGAGAAAGCTGCGCCATTACTTCCAAGCACATGAGATCACAGTTGTCACTCGCTTTCCGCTGAAGAGGATACTACAGAATCCAGAAGCGACAGGCAGGATTGTTGAGTGGGCACTGGAACTGTCAAGCTTTGGCCTCAAGTTTGAGAGCACTTCAACTATCCAGAGGAGAGCATTGGCAGAATTCATAGCAGAATGGACGCCAACACCAGATGAAGAAATTCCAGAAACGAGCATCCCCGTCAAGGAAGCAAGCAAAGAGTGGCTGATGTACTTTGATGGTGCCTTTTCGCTGCAAGGCGCCGGCGCTGGCGTGCTGCTTGTCGCACCCACCGGAGAGCACCTCAAGTACGTAGTCCAGATGCACTTTCCCAAGGAGCAAGCAACAAACAATACTGCAGAGTATGAAGGCTTGCTTGCCGGCCTCAGGATCGTGGCAGACCTTGGGATTAAGAAGCTCATTGTCAGGGGTGACTCACAGCTTGTCGTCCGCCAAGTAAACAAGAGCTATCAGAGTGCGTTGATGGAAACCTACGTTGACGAAGTGAGAAAGCTAGAAGAGCACTTTGACGGCCTGCAGATGGAGCATGTTCCAAGAGCTCAGAACGCTATTGCTGATGGCCTGTCAAAGTGCGCCGCACTTAAGTTACCTGTGGAACCAGGGATCTTTGTGCTCAAGCTGACTCAACCGTCCGTAACGCCATCAACTGGACAGAGCAAGAAGAGGAAGTTGATTTCTGGTGGCTATTTGCTGGCAGAGCTTCCCGGAGCCGCCGCCAAGAAGGTCCCCAAGATCAACGCCAAGAGCGCTGAGGAGCAGTCTGCTCCGGCAAGCCCCAGGGTTTGTTCCGTTGAAGCAGAAGCTCCCGATAAGTTTTGCTCCGGCAAGCTTGTCGGGGAACGTCAAGCTCCGGCAGAGATGCAGCTTCTCACCGTAGAAGCGGATGTTCCCGCAGCAGCTGAGACCAACACCAAGAGCGCTGAGGAGCAATATGCTCCGGCAAGCCCTAGGGTTTGTTCCATTGAAGCAGAAGCTCCCGACAAGTTTTGTTCCGGCAAGCTTGCCGGGGAACATCAAGCTCCGGCAGAGCCGTAGGTTCTGCCGTAGAAGCGGATGTTCCCGCAGCAGCAGATTTGCCTTTAGTCCTTATTGTCGAGCCACAAGCTCTAGCATGGGCGCAGCAGATTGTCCGTTTCCTTCAGACAGGAGAGCTTCCCGAAGAGCAAGAAGAAGCGGAAAGAGTAGCCCGGCAGTCAAGTATGTACCAGTTTGTCGACAAGACACTGTACAGAAGAAGACTCAACGATGTGAAATTGAAGTGTATTCACCGGGAAGACGGACAAAAGCTGTTGGCAGAGATACATGGAGGCATATGTGGTCACCACATTGGCGCAAGAGCACTTGTCGGCAAAGCGTTCCGGCAAGGTTTCTTTTGGCCGACAGCCCTCCAGGATGCAACTGCACAAGTAACCAAGTGTGAAGCGTGCCAGCTCCATTCCAAGCAGATAAACCAACCAGCTCAAGCTCTCCAGACGATCCCTTTATCCTGGCCATTTTCGGTCTGGGGGCTAGACATCCTCGGCCCCTTTCCCCGAGTAGTCGGGGGCTTTAAGTACTTGTACGTTGCAATCGACAAGTTCACAAAGTGGCCGGAAGTGGAACCAGTGAGGAAGGTGACATCATAATCAGCAGTCAAGTTCTTCAGGTCGATTGTTTGCCGCTTCGGGATCCCTAACAGGATAATCACCGACAACGGTACGCAATTCACGAGCCGCACCTTCATGCAGTATGTCCAAGATCTTGGCGCCAAGGTCTACTTCGCTTCTGTTGCTCACCCGAGAAGCAACGGTCAAGCGGAGAGGGCAAATGCTGAAGTGTTGCGCGGGCTCAAGACCAGGACTTTCGACAGGCTGCACAAGTGCGGGAAAAACTGGATCGAGGAGCTGCCGGTGGTTCTTTGGTCGATCAGAACGACGCCAAATCGAGCCACTGGCCAGACACCTTTCGCTCTAGTCTATGGAGCAGAGGCAGTTCTCCCCACAGAACTCGTACACGGGTCACCTCGAGTGCTCGCTTATGATGAGCTCGAGCAAGAGCAACTGCGACAAGATGACGCGCTGCTCCTTGAGGAAGACCGTCTTCAGGCTGCTGTGCGAGCTGCTCGCTACCAGCAAGCTTTGCGCCACTACCATAGCCGCAAAGTTAATGCCAGAAGTTTCGAGGAAGGCGACCTTGTTCTTCGGCGTGTTCAGTCCGCCAAGAATTCCAACAAGTTGACGCCGAAGTGGGAAGGTCCTTACCGGGTGAAACGAATCACTAGGCCTGGCGCTGTCCGCCTTGAGACCGAAGATGCCATTCCAGTGAGCAACTCCTGGAATATTGAGCATCTTCGTAAGTTTTACCCGTAAGGCGCGGTTGTCGGAACCTCTTCTAGCAACCACCTTTTGTACAAGTCTTGCCGCTGTTGCATGTAATCCTTTGTACAAAGCCGGGCGCAGACCCCGTGCATAAGTAAAGCTCATGTGCTTCGCACATCTTGTCAATTTCATGCTTTCTATTTTTTGCATGTGTTATCTGACACTTTGTGCAGCACCTACTCCCCGGTAAGCAATAACGAGCCGCAAGGCTCCATATCTTTATTTTCTCTTCTTTCTTTTTTCGCAAGGAAAGGAAGGTTCCCTCGCCCACAAGTTTGCCGGGGGGGAAAGGAGAAGATAATGGTATGGACCAGGCGTCGTTCAAGAAAGTTTCGCCTTGCCGGGAAGCAAACAACAGAAAAGCTAAGTTGCCAAAGTTTGAGCAATCAGATTTTTTAAATTTTTAAGTTATCTCCCTTGAACGACCGCACTTTGTATGGAAAACCTGTGCGCGGAGGAACCAACTCGTAGCTAGTTGCGCCCTTACTTTGTTTCGAGTCCGCTCAACAACTTAAGTAAGCTGCAACTAGTTGCGACAAGGTTTCTTGTCAGTAGCGGCACCGCCAGCAGGCTGTTGACGTCCCGCACTCAGCGCTCGCGGCTCAGGTGCCTGCACTGGCAAGTTCCCTAAAAGCGTAGGGTAAAAAGACATACAAAGGAAGGAATCAAGTAAAGGGAATAACATTGCAATCATTACCCAGAATAAAGTTATATTACAAAGATAGCTTGTCGCAGCTCTAACAGATTGTTTTCATAACATGACAAACAGCGAAAAGAAGAAACAGGCAGCCTAGTATACGCGATCGCCTTCGATCCTCTTGATCCCGCTCACCTTGTCCACAATGGGTGCGACAAGGGCCTTGAGCGCCTCCAGATCAGCATCCGGCGGCAGGGTCTTGAGGACGTTGGTGAGGTTGAGGCCCGGATTGTGGAAGGCCACCTTCACCAAAACTTTCTGAAGAGCTCCCGCGCAGATCTTGCGCGACTCGTCGGCCAGCTGCTTTGGGACCCTCTCCCGGAGTCGCTGGAGGGCCGTCGCCACGCCCTTGAAGAACAAGACGAGCTTGGCGCTGGGTTGGAGGTTCTCGTCGGAGGGATACCCGAGATCCTCCATCCCCAGCTGCGCCAACTCCTTGTCAATGTCTGTGGCAGCATTCACAAGACTCTCCGTCCAGTGCTCCACAGTCTCCCGGAAAGCGTTTTGGGTAGCGGCGACACTTTCCAGCAGCGCCTTGTCGGCCTTGATCTCCTCCTTCAAGGCCGCCTCCTGCTTCTTGGCGCTGTCCAGCGTCTTGGTCAAAGCAGTCAACTTCGACTCAAGATTTGCATTGGAGTCCTTGGCGGCGCTGAGCTCTTTGCCCTTCTCGGCAAGATCGACCTCCAGCTGCGCCACCTTCGTCTCCAACTCCTTCTTGGCGGCCTCGGCGGCGGCGGCAGCGTCTTCTTCTTTCTTGAGGGCTCCGCCGAGTTTTTCCTCGCGTGCGGCAAGCTCCTCCTCGTGGGCGTCAAGATTGACCTTCCGCTGCGCCAGCTCGCCCTCCTCCGCGGATAGCTTCACAGCTGCTGCTCTTCGACTTCGGCCTTCTCGAGGAGGAAGGCCTTCTGCGCTTCGTCGAGTTGCTCCCGCTCCTCTGCCAAGGACCGACAAGCTTCCTGGTGGAAGCCCCGGAGCTCCTCCGCACGCTTCTCGATGTCTAATCCCTCCTTCGCGACAAGAGCCTCGCGGGAGTCCAGCTTGGCTTGCCGCGCGCGGTAGAGCGACATCAACTTCCGCAGCAGCCGCTCTTCTTCGGGCTCGTTGCTGCTGCTGCTCGGCGCGTCAACCAGCGTCAGCCCCGCGGAGGCAAGCACTTCCCCGTCGAAGATCTCTCCCTCGACTGGCACCCTGGAGCTTGACGCCCAGGGGAGGTTGATGAAGACGCCTTCGTCGGCCCTTAGGTAGACGCCTGGCTGGGGCTCTTCGGAGCCTGGCGCTGCGGTAGCGGCGGACGGGTCGGCGGTCGGTGTAGCGCCTGGCGCTCCTGCGGCCTCAGGGCCGTCAGTGCGATCGCCAGACCCCTTGCCAGTTGCTGCGGCGGCAGCCTTGGTGGCCTCTGCGCAGGCGGGATCGCCAGCACCGGCCGCTTCTTCGGCGGCAACCTCGGTCTCCATCGGCTCTGTAGCAGATGGGTCTGACAGCCGGGAAGGGGAGAAGAGTCAAGCGAAAACCCAAGAAGATCAAGAGAAGAAAAACCCAAGGGAAAGTTTTTCAGCAAAAGGATTACCTGTACCGGGTTCTGTAGTCGTGGTCTCCGCCGTCGGGTGGCCGCTGGTGTTGTCCCTTGCCGGAGAACCTCCCCTTGCCGGAGACCTCTCCCTTACCGGAAAGCCCTCCCTTGCCGGAGAATTCTCCCTTGTCGGGGGATTCTCCCTTGGCTCCTGGTGGGGCTGCTCTGCTCCTACACAAATCAGCAATCAAATATCAGCAAAGACAGAATATCCATGCGCGCCTCACAGCGGAAAGCAAATCAGATACTTACGCTGGGGGCTGCTCTGGAGAAATGTTGCCGGGTCCGGCAAGGTTGTCTCGGGTGCACCCCCCGCTGTCGCCGTGGGTTCATCCTCGATGATAATCATCGGGGCCTTGGCCCTCTTCGCTGCTCTCTGGGCCAGAGTCCTGAAAAGGAACAAGTTCAGAGTAAAGCAAGTGAGACACAAGACAAAACAGCAAGGATTGAAGAACAGCAAGTACAGCAAGAGAAGCTTACTCTTCTTCTTCCTCGTCGGAGCTGAACGCGGAGAAGTCGAAGTACGGCGCGCGCCCGGCGCGAGGAGGCGGAGGAGAAGCTTCCCTTGGCCGCTTGGCGGGAGCAGCGGCGGCGGTCTAAGACGACCCCGCTCCAGCTGTCGTCGCGGCATGAGAAGCGGCAGGAGCAGAAGCGGTGGTCCGGGAGGGCCCCGCTCCAGTTGTCGTTGCAGCATAAGGCGCTCCCGCGGCAACGGTGTTTGCCGCGGTGGAGCGTGTCACGCGGCGCGGCGACTGTTGACCCGCTTGCCGCTCCGCTACGTCACCAGCCTTGCGGAGACGCCTTCTTCGTGGGGAGGGAGGCTCTGCTTGCGGCGAGCTGCCTGAAGATGAAGTGGAAGACGAGTTGATCTCCAACGAGCCGCTCGTATCCTTGGCGGGCTCGCTCGACTCGACGTTCTGCCCGGCAAGCTCTTTCTCGCCGGCAGGCTCCCTTCGCTCGGCACGGCTTGCCGCCTCTGCCGCATCTGCCTCCTCCACGGTAAATCCAAACTCGCCCGCGGCTGCGGCCGCCGCCGCCTCTTCCAGCCTGGTGGCGATGAGTGCCATCTCCGCATCGGTGGTGTCGCGGGTGAGGCCGTCCTTCTCGTCAGGGCGGATCGCCACTTCTACCAAGTCATCGAAGAACTGCTGCACGACGTCGTCAGCAGGCTCTTGCCAAGTTGGCACAATTCCATGCGAGTCGCACTCCGGCATCATTGCACGGATGCGGTCGAGCGAGGAATTGTTGCACAACGGAACGACACCCCCCGGCAACCTGAAAACTTCGGGATGTTGGGGGTCATACTTGAAGAGCTCCTGGAGCATCGCGTTGAGCTCCAGAACTGTAAAGTTGTAGTTGAGGCCCAGCCGCAGCCTCATGATGTCCGCCGCATTCTTGAACTCCCAAGTGGGTCTCCCCCGTTCCTGCAGGGGGGCGATGCGGCGGCGAAGAAAGTCTGCGCCAACGGCGCCTACAGTAAGCCCGGCAAGCCTGAGGCGCAGGATCCGGGTGACAGCAATCTTCAGCCTGTCGTCTTCCGGGGCCACGTCACTCCAATCGCTGTCGCGTGCTACTGGGGTTTGGCGCCGGGCGGTGAATGGCTGCGGGTTCTCCTCGTCAATCCAACACCAGTCTGCCCTCCACTCCTCCCACTTGCCGCGGAATTCTCCCTCCAGATAGGTTTCCTTCTTGCCGGCCCTTGAGATCCAGGCAATTCCGCCGGATAGAGGCTCTCCTCTCTCTACTCGGGGTATGAAGAAGTGGCGAAAGAGGGCTACGTTGGGATGGACTCCGACAAAGTTTTCGCAGAGATGTGCGAAAACTGCCATGGTCAGAACGGCATTGGGGGTGAAGTCAAGGAGGTGGAATCCATAGGTATTCATGATGTCGCAGAAGAATTCAGAGAAAGGCGGGCAGAGCCCGCAGTAGAAGAATAGAGCGAAGAAGGGGTATCCATTTGGGGCCTTCTTCCAAGCGGCGGCGGGGAGTACCTTCGTGCGCGGATGCGCTCGCGTCTCCGCCGACCAAAAGAGGTAGTAGTTCTCCCTCAGCTCCTTCGCGGCAAGCTTGGGGGGGAAGACCGCCCGCTCCTTCCGCGGCGCTGCAAGCCGATGCGCCTCGGTCGACTTCACAACCTTCCCCTTGTCGGCTTTTGGAGCCATGGCGGAAGTGGTGGAGGAGGTCGACGGCGTTGGTGATGCTGGTGGCGATGGGGGGCGGAGCGCCGCTCTCTTTCGGCTTTGGGAAGACGAGGGAGCGGCGGAGGTTTCTGAGATTGGAGGCAGCAACGGGCAAATGTGCAAACTTCCCCTGTTTCCCCTGCTTATAAAGAAGGAGGGGGCGGACGTTCCGCATTTCCGGATAAAATAACCACCCACGATCTCTCCCACGACGCCGCATTCAACGCGTGCCGTTCGGGGAGGGCGCGGTGGATACGGAGAAAGATACGGCGTAACCTAGGCCGCGCGTGCCCGTGCCCTGTTTTGGGCCTGGCCCAACAGCGCTCGGCACCGTGTATGGCCCAGGCCCGGGGGCTCCTGTCGGTGTACTAGAGTAGGGGTACCCTAGTATCCCGAACTTGTGCACAGGCAGTCGCAGCATCCCGTGGCAAGGCTTGCCGGGTGACCGCCAAGGTCCTCCGTGGTTCCCCTGGAGCCATTCAAGGAGACAAGACCCCGGCAAGAGGAGCTTGTCGGGAAGGCCAACTAAGGCACTTCAAGACCCTGGCAAGAGGAGCTTGCCGGGAAGGCCACCCAAGGCATCTTAAAGAACTTGCCGCGGCGCGCCACGCGTCCCGGCAAGGCCCGGTGAGCGACAAGCTCCCGGACGCGACAAGACAACGACCGCGGCAAGGCGCTTGCCGCGGCAAGCCACCACTCCGTGCCCGCGCTCCTGCACATCCACCGACGTGTCGCTCTGGGACCCTTCCCAGCGTACGTGGCGGGAGGCTGTGCAGCCAGCGGTGAGCGGTGGCAAGCGGCGCTGACAAGATTGCCGCCGTGGCGAGCGGTGGCGTCCCTGACGGTCCCTTTTACACTGTTTAGGCGACGCAGATGGGCATTTAAGGCCCTTGTCCCCTGCCGTCAGGGTTAGGTATGATACACTGTAGCAGGTAGCTGTACCAACCGCAGCACCTTTCCCTTTTTTCCCTTGTCTACGTTGCCACCTGTCGGTGACCCCTTGAGCATATAAAAGGAGGCCCATGCGCAACATAGAGGGGGGTTCGAACACTCACGCTCGGTCTCGTTAGCCGCTGGTGTGTACTGTAGCACTCCGCGCTCCCGAGCAAGAAATCAATACAAACCACAAAGCAAGAGTAGGGTTTTACGCATCCGTGCGGCCCGAACCTGGGTAAACTGCTCATGTGCTTCGCCTCGATCCGCTCTTTGCACGACCTCCGCCCCCGCCAAACCAAAAGGGACTCGGCCCGCCGGTCCCATAGGTGTTCGTGGATCAGTCCCCCGACACATATGGATTAATAGGATTAGTATCACATATGCATCTCTAGATTCTACTGTTAATTAGTATCACATATCATCTTATATGTTACTAGATCTTAGGATTTGGCATGCACACTTGAAGTGTTGTTCGTATATGCTTTTATGGGCTATTAAGTCAAGTGAGCACTTGTAGTGTGCTGGCCTTTCATGATTCAGGGGTTGGTACTTTGATTCTTAATTAATTGTAATTACTTGGGTTGTTACTTGAGTGAGCATGCACACTTGCATTGCCCCTTTTATAGGTAGTATTATCTTGCTATAGGAACTTTTTTTAAAGGATGGTAGCCACCAGATATCCAATTCAGCTCCAGGGAACATTTGCTCTTACACGCTCAAAATGGTTTTGCAAATGTAAAAAAAGAAAAAAGAAAAGTTTAGATGTACATGTTCATGTACAAATGTTATATGTAATTTGAATTCACAGAGGCTCTCGGCTCCATGGGAAATTTTTTGGCTATTTTTGAACTACTTTTGCTTGTCGGCTTGCGCAATAATGGCAATATGCCATTTATCTTATTATTAGGCTTTGTTTGGGTTACATGCTCTCTATTAGGTTATGACTGTCTGAACTTAACTACAATTTAGTTGTTATTTTGTTTGCCATGTGAACCTGTTGTGTATTCTCTATGGTGTGAACCTGATGTTTCCTATTTTCCTTTGTATATTATTCAATATCTGTCAAATTCTAGCCAATTTTAGGGAAATGACGCCACCACCACCACCACCATGCCGACGGTGCAAGTCAAGGTGCGCCAGCAACCTTGCAACTGGCACGCTATTCGGCATCTACTACCAGTCTAGTTTTCTTCATGCGACGGTAATAAATTATATGAAACTAGTAACCACTATTTTGTTTTTAGTGTTATTGGCATTATTGCATCATGTATATATCATTTTGCTTTTTGCACACAGATCGTCCCATGCAATGTGGGGTCAGAATTCAACAAGCTGACCGGAGACTCTGTGACCTTTGAGGCTCCTGGGAGCCCCTACACTATGGAGGTCAAGAAAGGATGAAATATGACGCAGGTGAGAGGAGATGGATGGGTCCGTTTCATCGCCCACATGCGTATCACCGGTGGTGAGTTGATCAGCTTCTCCTTCAGAGCAGAAAGACCCAAGTTGGCCGTGATCTATGTCAATAAAGAAGAAGATGATGAAGATGATGAGGATGATGAGTATGATGACGACCCACTTGGTGAAGCCATCGTTGATCAAAGAATGAGGTTGAGCGAGGAGGAGGTGTGCAACCTGTGGGACATCATTCCGCCACGTGCTGACTTCGTCGGGGGTGTCATTCGTGACCCGCCTGACAAGTACCATGGTTGATCGGCATATCATGGTATGTTGCATTTACTATAGTAATTTGATGATATGCTTTATTGTTATACTTAGTGTAGAATCCGATGATATATATGCTTAGTGAATCTTATATGCTTAGTGAATCTTATATGCTTAGTAAATCCGATGATCTATATGCTTAGTGAATCCGATGATATATATGCTTAGTGAATCTTATATGCTTAGTGAGTCCGATGATATATATGCTTTATTGTTATACTTAGTGTAGAAATGTAGTACTGTCTTTTGATAGTGTAGAATGTGTGAGGCTACTTATTAATTGATATGTTTTTCTTATTCAGAAATTGCCAAAGAGCCTATCTGAGAGTTGTGGTATCAATCCTGATGAAGAAGGCTCTGCTGGAATACGCCTTACCGCGAGGGGCTCCGTCACCACTTGTGCGTACAGCATGGGCAAAGACGGTCGCACATACTTCAACTCGGTTGGGTGGAAGAGCTTCCTCATCGGCAAGGATCTTCATGTTGGATAGGTAATCCTAATTACTATCAGGAACACCCACCGCCCAGGCTTGAGGATGATGGTCGTCATCGATATCATCTAGAACTACATATGCTTCTGAGATCTATCCATGCATGCGTGTGGCTACTGAACCATATATATCCTAGTATGACTACCTAGTAGACTTATCAACTATGATCTATCCATGCATTGTTGACTACTATATATGAGTTTGTGAGATTGTGTGGTTATATTAAATGTGGTATTGTCATTAATGCTTGTGAGATGGTTCTGTGAACTTAGTTTATTTGCACTGGACTTGTCTTGATTTCCATGAATATTGCATCTGACTCCTTTTTTATTTTTTATTTCTATTTACCTAGTTGTAGCGTGGGGAGAAAATAGGGCGCTACTACTATGTGATGATAGTAGTAGCGTTGGTAGAGAAATAGGCAGTACTACTAAGTATTTTAGCTATAGCACTTGTTTAGAAACGCGGCACTGCTAAATAATAGCTGTAGCGCCCTAGCAGTAGTGCGGGTGCCCGCGCTACTGCTATGTAAAAAACCAGTGCCACTAGTTAGGTTTTCTCTAGTAGTGAGATGGCCCAATCCTTTTTGTAGCAAAGGACAAGCCTAGACAAACTCTTATATAGAGAAAACGCTCCCGAGGACACCTGGGAATTATCGTCAAGCTAGTTTTCATCACGCTCATATGATTCGCGTTTGGTACTTTGATAATTTGATATGTGGGTGGATCAGTGCTTGGGTACTGCCCTTACTTAGAAAAGCATCCCACTTATGATTAACCCCTCTTGCAAGCATCCGAAGTACAAAACAAGTATTATGGTAAACCTAACCATAGCATGAAACATATGGATCCAAATCAGCCCCTTATGAAGCAACACATAAACTAGGGTTTAAGCTTCTATCACTCTAGCAACCCATCATCTACTTATTACTTCCCAAAGCCTTCCACTAGGCACAAACAATGATGAAGTGTCATCTAGTCGATGTTCACATGACACCACTAGAGGAAAGACAACATACATCTCATCAAAATATCGAACAAATACCAAATTCACATGACTACTTATAGCAAGACTTCTCCCATGTCCTCAGGAACAAACGTAACTACTCACAAATCATATCCATGTTCATAATCAGAGGGGTATTAATATGCATAAAGGATCTGAACATATGATCTTCCACCAAATAAACCAACTAGCTGTTGGGGAACGTTGCAGAAAACAAAAAAATTTCCTACGGTTTCACCAAGATCCATCTATGAGTTCATATAGCAACGAGTGATCGGATTGCTTCTACATACCTTTGTAGATAACGCGCGGAAGCGTTCAAAGAACGGGGATGAGGAAGGCGTACTCGACGTGATCCAAATCACCGGAGATCCTAGCGTCGAACGGACGGCACCTCCGCGTTCAACACACGTACGGTCAGCGTGACGTCTCCTTCTTCTTGATCCAGCAAGCAGGAAGGAGAGATTGAGGAAGATTGCTCCAGCTGCAGCACGACGGCGTGGTGGTGGTGGAGCTACAGTACTCCGACAGGGCTTCGCCAAGCACTATGGAGGAGGAGGATGTGTTGGAGAGGGAGAGGGAGGCACCAAAGGCGTGGGGTAAGAAGTCCTCCATCTCCCCACTATATATAGGAGGGCCAAGGGGGGGCGCTGGCCCTAGGAGATCCAATCTCCTAGGGGGCGGCGGCAAAGGGAGGAATCCCTCCTCCCCAAGGCACCTAGGAGGTGCCTTCCCCCTTCGGGACTCTTCCCCTCTTGAACCCTAGGCGCATGGGCCTCTTGGGGCTGGTGCCCTTGGCCCATATAGGCCAAGGCGCACCCCCTACATCCCATGTGGCCCCCCGGGGCAGGTGTCCCCACCCGGTGGACCCCCGGGACCCTTCCGGTGGTCCCGGTACAATACCGGTGACCCCGAAACTTGTCCCGATGCCTGAAATAGCACTTCCTATATATAATTCTTTACCTCCGGACCATTCCGGAACTCCTTGTGACGTCCGGGATCTCATCCGGGACTCCGAACAACATTCGGGTTACTGCATATACATATCCCTACAACCCTAGCGTCACCGAACTTTAAGTGTGTAGACCCTACGGGTTCGGGAGACATGTAGACATGACCGAGATCGCTCTCCGGTCAATAACCAACAGCAGGATCTGGATACCCATGTTGGCTCCCACATGCTCCTTGATGATCTCATCAGATGAACCACGATGTCGAGGATTCAATCAATCCCGTATACAATTCCCTTCGTCAATCGGTATGTTACTTGCCCGAGATTCGATCGTCGGTATCCCAATACCTTGTTCAATCTCGTTACCGGAAAGTCACTTTACTCGTACCGTAATGCATGATCCCGTGACCAAACACTTGGTCACTTTGAGCTCATTATGATGATGCATTACCGAGTGGGCCTAGTGATACCTCTCCGTCATACGGAGTGACAAATCCCAGTCTTGATCCATGTCAACCCAACAGACACTTTCGGAGATACCCGTACTATACCTTTATAGTCACCCAGTTACGTTGTGACGTTTGGTACACCCAAAGCACTCCTACGGTATCCGGGATTTACACGATCTCATGGTCTAAGGAAAAGATACTTGACATTGGAAAAACTCTAGCAAACGAACTATACGATCTTATGCTATGTTTAGGATTGGGTCTTGTCCATCACATCATTCTCCTAATGATGTGATCTCGTTATCAATGACATCCAATGTCCATAGTCAGGAAACCATGACTATCTGTTGATCAATGAGCTAGTTACCTAGAGGCTTACTAGGGACATGTTGGTGTCTATTATTCACACATTTATTACGATTTCCGGATAACACAATTATAGCATGAATAAAGACAATTATCATGAATAAGGAAATATAATAATAATGCTTTTATTATTGCCTCTAGGGCATATTTCCAACAGTCTCCCACTTGCAGTAGAGTCAATAATCTAGTTACATTGTGATGAATCGAACACCCATGGAATTCTGGTGTTGATCATGTTTTGCTCTAGGGAGAGGTTTAGTCAACGGATCTGCTACATTCAGGTCCGTATGTACTTTACAAATATCTATGTCTCCATCATGAACATTTTCACGAATGGAGTTGAAGCGACGTTTGATGTGCCTGGTCTTCTTGTGAAACCTGGGCTCCTTGGCAAGTGCAATAGCTCCAGTGTTGTCACAGAAGAGTTTGATTGGCCCCGATGCATTGGGTATGACTCCTAGGTCGGTGATGAACTCCTTCACCCAAATTGCTTCATGTGCTGCCTCCGAGGCTGCCATGTACTCCGCTTCACATGTAGATCCCGCCACGACGCTCTGCTTGCAACTGCACCAGCTTACTGCCCCACCATTCAAAATATACACGTATCCGGTTTGTGACTTAGAGTCATCCAGATCTGTGTCGAAGCTAGCGTCGACGTAACCCTTTACGACGAGCTCTTCATCACCTCCATAAACGAGAAACATTTCCTTAGTCCTTTTCAGGTATTTCAGGATATTCTTGACCGCTGTCCAGTGTTCCTTGCCGGGATTACTTTGGTACCTTCCTACCAAACTTACGGCAAGGTTTACATCAACTCTGGTACATAGCATGGCATACATAATAGAACCTATGGCTGAGGCATAGGGGATGACACTCATCTCTTCTATATCTTCTGCCATGGTCGGACATTGAGCCGAGCTCAATTTCACACCTTGCAACACAGGCAAGAACCCCTTCTTAGACTGATCCATGTTGAACTTCTTCAATATCTTATCAAGGTAGGTGCTTTGTGAAAGACCTATGAGGCGTCTTGATCTATCTCTATAGATCTTGATGCCTAATATATATGCAGCTTCTCCAAGGTCCTTCATTGAAAAACTCTTATTCAAGTAGGCCTTAATGCTGTCCAAGAGTTCTATATCATTTCCCATCAAAAGTATGTCATCTACATATAATATGAGAAATGCTACAGAGCTCCCACTCACTTTCTTGTAAACGCAGGCTTCTCCATAAGTCTGCGTAAACCCAAACGCTTTGATCATCTCATCAAAGCGAATGTTCCAACTCCGAGATGCTTGCACCAGCCCATAAATCGAGCGTTGGACCTTGCACACCTTGTCAGCATTCTTAGGATCGACAAAACCTTCCGGCTTCATCATATACAATTCTCCCTTAAGGAAACCATTAAGGAATGCCGTTTTGACGTCCATTTGCCATATTTCATAATCATAGAATGCGGCAATTGCTAACATGATTCGGACGGACTTTAGCTTCGCTACCGGTGAGAAAGTCTCATCGTAGTCAACCCCTTGAACTTGTCGATAACCCTTAGCGACAAGCCGAGCTTTATAGATGGTCACATTACCATCCATGTCTGTCTTCTTCTTAAAGATCCATTTATTTTCTATGGCTCGCCGCTCTACGAGCAAGTCAGTCAAAGTCCATACTTCGTTTTCATACATGGATCCTATATCGGATTTCATGGCTTCCAGCCATTTGTCGGAATCCGGGCCCGCCATCGCTTCTTCATAGTTCGAAGGTTCACCGTTGTCTAACAACATGATTTCCAAGACAGGGTTGCCGTACCACTCTGGTGCGGAACGTGTCCTTGTGGACCTTCAAATTTCAGTAGGAGCTTGATCAGAAGTATCTTGATCATCATCATTAACTTCCTCTTTAGTCGGTGCAGGCACCTCAGGAACATTTTCTTGAGTTGCGCCATTTTCCGGTTCAAGAGGTAATACTTCATCAAGTTCTACTTTCCTCCCACTTACTTCTTTCGAGAGAAACTCCTTCTCTAGAAAGGATCCATTCTTGGCAACAAAGATCTTGCCTTCGGATCTGAGGTAGAAGGTATACCCAATAGTTTCTTTAGGGTATCCTATGAAGACGCATTTTTCCGACTTGGGTTCGAGCTTTTCAGGTTGAAGTTTCTTGACATAAGCATTGCATCCCCAAACTTTTAGAAATGACAACTTAGGTTTCTTCCCAAACCATAATTCATACGGTGTCGTCTCAACGGATTTCGATGGAGCCCTATTTAAAGTGAATGCGGCAGTCTCTAAAGCATAGCCCCAAAAAGAAAGCAGTAAATCGGCAAGAGACATCATAGATCGCACCATATCTAATAGAGTGCGATTACGACGTTCGGACACACCATTACGCTGAGGTGTTCCAGGCGGCGTGAGTTGTGAAACTATTCCACATTTTCTTAAGTGCGTGCCAAACTCGTGACTCAAGTATTCTCCTCCGCGATCTGATCGCAGGAACTTGATTTTCCTATCACGTTGATTCTCAACCTCACTCTGAAATTCCTTGAACTTTTCAAAGGTTTCAGACTTGTGTTTCATTAAGAAGACATACCCATATCTACTCAAGTCATCAGTGAGGGTGAGAACATAACGATAGCCACCGCGAGCCTCAACACTCATTGGACCGCACACATCAGTATGTATGATTTCCAATAAGTTGGTTGCTCGCTCCATTGTTCCTGAGAACAGAGTCTTGGTCATTTTACCCATGAGGCATGGTTCGCACGTGTCAAATGATTCGTAATCAAGAGACTCTAAAAGTCCATTAGCATGGAGCTTCTTCATGCGTTTGACACCTATGTGACCAAGGTGGCAGTGCCACAAGTATGTGGGACTATCATTATCAATCTTACATCTTTTGGTACTCACACTATGAACATGTGTAGTATTACGTTCGAGATTCATTAAGAATAAAACATTCACCATCGGAGCATGATCATAAAACATATCTCTCATATAAATAGAACAACCATTATTCTCGGATTTAAATGAGTAGCCATCTCAAATTAAACGAGATCCTGATACAATGTTCATGCTCAAAGCTGGCATTAAATAACAATTATTAAGGTTCAAAACTAATCCCGAAGGTAAATGTAGAGGTAGCGTGCCGATGGAGATCACATTGACCTTGGAACCATTCCCGACTCGCATCGTCACCTCGTCCTTTGCCAGTCTCCGCTTATTCCGCAGCTCCTGTTTTGAGTTACAAATGTGAGCAACCGCACCGGTATCAAATACCCAGGAGCTACTACGAATACTGGTAAGGTACACATCAATTACATGTATATCACATATACCTTTCATTTTGCCGGCCTTCTTGTCCGCTAAGTACTTGGGGCAGTTCCGCTTGCAGTGACCACTTCCCTTGCAATAAAAGCACTCAGTCTCGGGCTTGGGTCCATTCTTTGGCTTCTTCCCGGCAGCTTGCTTACCGGGCGCGGCAACTCCCTTGCCGTCCTTCTTGAAGTTCTTCTTACCCTTGCCTTTCTTGAACTTAGTGGTTTTATTCACCATCAACACTTGATGTTCCTTTTTGACTTCTACCTCTGCTGATTTCAGCATTGCAAATAATTCGGGAATGGTCTTTTCCATCCCCTGCATATTGAAGTTCATCACAAAGCTCTTGTAGCTCGGTGGAAGCGACTGGAGGATTCTGTCAATGACCGCGTCATCCGGGAGATTAACTCCCAGCTGAGTCAAGCGGTTATGTAACCCAGACATAGTGAGTATGTGCTCACTGACATAACTGTTTTCCTCCATCTTACAGCTGAAGAATTTGTCGGAGACTTCATATCTCTCGACCCGGGCATGAGCTTGAAAAACCATTTTCAACTCTTCAAACATCTCATATGCTCCATGTCTCTCAAAACGCTTTTGGAGCCCCGGCTCTAAGCTGTAAAGCATGCCGCACTGAACGAGGGAGTAGTCATCAACACGTGTCTGCCAAGCATTCATAACGTCTTGGTTCTGTGGGACAGGTGCGTCACCTAGCGGTGCTTGTAGGACATAATCTTTCTTGGCAGCTATGAGGATGATCCTCAGGTTCCGGACCCAATCCGTATAGTTGCTGCCATCGTCTTTCAGCTTGGTTTTCTCTAGGAACGCGTTGAAGTTGAGGACTACGTTGGCCATTTGATCTACAAAACATATTGTAAAGATTTTAGACTAAGTTCATGATAATTAAGTTCATCTAATCAAATTATTCAATGAACTCCCACTTAGATAGACATCCCTCCAGTTATCTAAGTATAACATGATCCGAGTTGACTGGGCCGTGTCCGATCATCACGTGAGACGGACTAGTCAACATTGGTGAACATCTTCATGTTGATCGTATCTTCTATACGACTCATGCTCGACCTTTCAGTCTTCTGTGTTTTGAGGCCATGTCTGTACATGCTAGGCTCGTCAAGTCAACCTAAGTGTTTGCATGTGTAAATCTGTCTTACACCCGTTGTATGTGAACGTTAGAATCTAACACCCGATCATCACGTGGTGCTTCGAAACAACGTACAGTCGCAATGGTGCACAGTTAGGGGAAACACTTTCTTGAAATTATTATGAGGGATCATCTTATTTACTACCGTCGTTCTAAGTAAACAAGATACAAAACATGATAAACATCACATGCAATCAAATAATAATAGTGACATGATATGGCCAATATCACATAGCTCCTTTGATCTCCATCTTGGGGCTCCATGATCATCTTGTCACCGGCATGACACCATGATCTCCATCATCATGATCTCCATCATCGTGTCTCCATGAAGTTGCTCGCCAACTATTACTTCTACTACTATGGCTAACGCGTTTAGCAATAAAGTAAAGTAATTTACATGGCGTTTCTCAATGACATGCAGGTCATACAAAAATAAAGACAACTCCTATGGCTCCTGCCGGTTGTCATACTCATCGACATGCAAGTCGTGATTCCTATTACAATAGCATGAACATCTCATACATCACATATATATCATTCATCATTCATCACAACTTTGGCCATATCATATCACAAAGCACTTGCTGCAAAAACAAGTTAGACGTCCTCTAATTGTTGTTGCAAGTTTTACGTGGTTGAAGTAGGGTTCTAGCAAGAACGTTTTCTTACCTACGTGAAAGCCACAACGTGATTTGTCAACTTCTATTTACCCTTCATAAGGACCCTTTTCATCGAATCCACTCCAACTAAAGTGGGAGAGACAGACACCCGCCAGCCACCTTATGCAACTTGTGCATGTTAGTCGGTGGAACCGGTCTCACGTAAGCGTACGTGTAAGGTTGGTCCGGGCCGCTTCATCCCACAATACCGCTGAAGCAAGATAAGACTAGTAGCGGCAAGAAAGTTGGCAACATCTACGCCCACAACAAATTGTGTTCTACTCGTGCAAAGAGAACTACGCATAGACCTAGCTCATGATGCCACTGTTGGGGAACGTTGCAGAAAACAAAAAAAATTCCTACGGTTTCACCAAGATCCATATATGAGTTCATCTAGCAACGAGTGATCGGATTGCTTCTACATACCTTTGTAGATCACGCGCGGAAGCGTTCAAAGAACGGGGATGAGGAAGGCGTACTCGACGTGATCCAAATCACCGGAGATCCTAGCGCTGAACGGACGGCACCTCCACGTTCAACACACGTACGGTCAGCGTGACGTCTCCTTCTTCTTGATCCAGCAAGGACGAAGGAGAGGTTGAGGAAGATTGCTCCAGCAGCAGCACGACGGCGTGGTGGTGGTGGAGCTGCAGTACTCCGACAGGGCTTCGCCAAGCACTATGGAGGAGGAGGATGTGTTGGAGAGGGAGAGGGAGGCACCAAAGGCGTGGGGTAAGAAGTCCTCCATCTCCCCACTATATATAGGAGGGCCAAGGGGGGGCGCCGGCCCTAGGAGATCCAATCTCCTAGGGGGCGGCGACCAAGGGAGGAATCCCTCCTCCCCAAGGCACCTAGGAGGTGCCTTCCCCCTTCGGGACTCTTCCCCTCTTGAACCCTAGGCGCATGGGCCTCTTGGGGCTGGTGCCCTTGGCCCATATAGGCCAAGGCGCACCCCCTACAGCCCATGTCGCCCCCGGGGCAGGTGGCGCCACCCGGTGGACCCCCGGGACCCTTCCGGTGGTCCCGGTACAATACCGGTGACCCCGAAACTTGTCCCGATGCCCAAAATAGCACTTCCTATATATAATTCTTTACCTCCGGACCATTCCGGAACTCCTCGTGACGTCCGGGATCTCATCCGGGACTCCGAACAACATTCGGGTTACTGCATATACATATCCCTACAACCCTAGCGTCACCGAACCTTAAGTGTGTAGACCCTACGGGTTCGGGAGACATGTAGACATGACCGAGATCGCTCTCCGGTCAATAACCAACAGCGGGATCTGGATACCCATGTTGGCTCCCACATGCTCCTCGATGATCTCATCGGATGAACCACGATGTCGAGGATTCAATCAATCCCGTATACAATTCCCTTTGTCAATTGGTATGTTACTTGCCCGATTTTCGATCGTCGGTATCCTAATACCTCGTTCAATCTCGTTACCGGCAAGTCACTTTACTCGTACCGTAATGCATGATCCCGTGACCAGACACTTGGTCACTTTGAGCTCATTATGATGATGCATTACCGAGTGGGCCCAGTGATACCTCTCCGTCATACGGAGTGACAAATCCCAGTCTTGATCCGTGTCAACCCAATAGACACTTTCGGAGATACCCGTAGTATACCTTTATAGTCACCCAGTTACGTTGTGACGTTTGGTACACCCAAAGCACTCCTACGGTATCCGGGAGTTACACGATCTCATGGTCTAAGGAAAAGATACTTGACATTGGAAAAACTCTAGCAAACGAACTATACGATCTTATGCTATGTTTAGGATTGGGTCTTGTCCATCACATCATTCTCCTAACGATGTGATCTCGTTATCAATGACATCCAATGTCCATAGTCAGGAAACCATGACTATCTGTTGATCAACGAGCTAGTTACCTAGAGGCTTACTAGGGACATGTTGGTGTCTATTATTCACACATGTACGATTTTCGGATAACACAATTATAGCATGAATAAAGACAATTATCATGAATAAGGAAATATAATAATAATGCTTTTATTATTGCCTCTAGGGCATATTTCCAGCACTAGCATCAACTACAAGGAGTAATCAACACTACTAGCAACCCACAGGCACCAATCTGAGGTTTTGAGACAAAGATTGGATACAAGAGGTGAACTAGGGTTTGAGATGAGATGGTGCTGGTGAAGATGTTGATGGAGATTGACCCCCTCCCGATGAGAGGATCGATGGTGATGATGATGGTGATGAGTCCCCCCACCCGGAGGGATGCTTCCCCGGCAGAACAGCTCCGCCAGAGCCCTAGATAGGTTCCGCCAAGGTTCCGCCTCGTGGTGGCGGAGTTTCGTCCCGAGAGCTTGCTTATGATTTTTTTCCAGGGCGAAAGACTTCACATAGGCAAAGATGGGCACCGGAGGCCTACCAGGGGGCCCACGAGATAGGGGGCGCGCCCCCACCCTCGTGGATGGTGGGTGGCCCCCCTCTGGTGCTTTCTTCGCCCAATATTTTTTATATATTCTAAAACTGACTTACCTGGAGTTTCAGGACTTTTGGAGTTGTGCAGAATAGGTGTCTAATATTTGCTCCTTTTCCAGCCCAGAATTCCAGCTGCCGGCCTTCTCCCTCTTTGTGCAAACCTTGTAAAGTAAGAGAGAATAGGCATAATTATTGTGACATGATGTGTAATAACATCCCATAATGCAATAAATATCGATATAAAAGCATGATGCAAAATGGACGTATCGGTCGACTAGATGACACTTCACCATATTTGGGTCTAAGGGAATGCATTGTGGAGTAGCAATTATATGATGGGTTGAGAGAGTGACAGAAGCTTAAACCCCATTTTATGCGCTATTCCGTAAGGGGGCGCTTGGATCCAAAAGTTTAATGCTATGGTTAGAATTTATTCTTGATACTTTTTCTCATAGTTGTGGATGCTCGCGGGAGGGTTAATCATAAGTAGGAGGTTTGTTCAAGTAAGAACAACACCTAAGCACCGGTCCACCCACATATCAAATTATCAAAGTACCGAACACAAAGCGAACCAATATGATGAAAGTGACTAGATGAAACTCCCGTGTACCCTCAAGAACGCTTTGCTTATCATAAGAGACCGTTTTGGCCTGTCCTTTGCCTCAAAAGGATTGGGCTACCTTGCTGCACTTTTGTTACTACTATTGTTAATTGCTCGTTACAAATTATCTTGCTATCAAATTTCTCAGCTACTTACAATTTTAGCACTTGTAGACATTACCTTGCTGAAAAACCACTTGTCATTTCCTTCTGCTCCTCATTGGGTTTGACACTCTTACTTATCGAAAAGAGCTACAATTGATCCCCTATACTTGTGGGTCATCAAGGCTATTTTCTGGCGCCGTTGTCGGGAGTGAAGCGCCTTTGGTAAGTGGAATTTGGTAAGGAAACATTTATATAGTGTTCTGGAAATTTGTTGTCACTTGTTACTATGGAAAACAATCCTTTGAGGGGTTTGTTCGGGGTATCTTCACCTCATCTGGAACCACAATTAGCTACCCCTCAACCTACTGCACCTACTGAAAAATATTGAATATGAAATTCCTTTGGGTATGGTAGAACAACTGCTAGCTAATCCTAATGCTGGAGATGGAACCGAACATCCTGATATGCACTTGATATATGTGGAACAAATTTGTGGATTGTTTAAGCTTGCAGGTTTACCCGGAAATGAAGTGATGAAAAAGGTTTTCCCTTTATCTTTGAAGGGAAAAGCATTGGCATGGTATAGGCTATGCGATGATACTGGATCATGAAATTGGAATCGTTTGAAATTGGAGTTCCCACCAAAAAATTATCCTATGCATCTAGTTCATCGTGATCAGAATCATATATATAATATTTGGCCTTGTGAAGGAGAAAATCGCTCTAGCTTGGGGAGGCTTAAGTCAATGTTATATTCATGCCCCAATCATGAGCTCTTAGAGAAATTATTATACAGAATTTTTATGCTCGGCTTTCCCGTAATGATCAAACCATGCTTGATACTTCTTGTGTTGGTTCTTTTACAAAGAATACTATTGAATTTTGGTGGGATCTTTTGGAAAGAATTAAATGCAATTCTGAAGATTGGGAACTCAACGAAGGTAAAGAGTCAGGTATTAAACTTAAGTATGATTGTGTTAAATCTTTTATGGATACTGATGCTTTTCAAAAGTTTAGCACTAAATATGGACTTGACTCTGAGATAGTAGCCTCCTTTTGTGAATCATTTGCTACTCATGCTGAACTCCCTAAAGAGAAGTGGTTTAAATATCACCCACCTATTAAAGAAGAAACCAAATAACCGGTACCAATTAAAGAAGAAACTATACTTTATAATGTTGATCCAGTTGTTCCTGTCGCTTATACAGAGAAACCACCTTTACCTGTTAGGATAAAGGAACATGCTAAAGTTTTAGCTGTGGTTAACAAAAGCTATATTAGAACACCTAAACCTGATGAAAAAATTAAAGTAGAACCTAGTATTGCTATGGTTAAAGACCTCTTAGAAGAAGATATGGATGGCATGTTATTTAGTTCTATGAAGAAGCTGCTAGAATTGCCAAACCTGGTAAAAAGGATAACCATAGACCTGTTGTTGGCATGCCCGTCATCTCAGTTAAAATAGGAGATCATTGTTATCATGGTTTTTGTGACATAGGTGCTAGTGTGAGTGCTATTCCTTACGCCTTAATTATATCAAGAAATTATGAATTACATAGCACCCGCAGAAATAGAAGATATAGATGTTACTATTAAACTTGCTAATAGAGACACAATTTCACCGATTGGGATTGTTAGAGATGTTGAAGTCTTGTGTGGGAAAATAAAATACCCTACTGATTTTCTTATTCTTGGTTCCCCACAAGATGACTTTTGTCCCATTATCTTTGGTAGACCTTTCTTGAACACCATTAATGCTAAGATAGATTGTGAGAAACAAACTGTCGGTGTTAGTTTTGGTGATGAGTCTCATGAATTTAATTTTTCCAATTTTAGTAGAAAGCTTCATGAAAAAGAATTGCCTAGTAAGGACGAATTAATTGGTCTTGCCTCTATTGCTGTTCCACCTACTGATCCTTTAGAACAATATTTGCTAGACCATGAAAATGATTTACATATGCATGAAAGAAATCAAATAGATAAAATTTTCTTTGAACAAAGTCCTCTGCTTAAACACAATTTGCCTATTGAAACTCTAGGAGGTCCTCCTCCACCTAAAGGTGATCATGTCTTTGAATTAAAACAATTGCCAAACACTTTGAAATATGCTTATCTTGATGAAAAGAAAATATATCCTGTTATTATTAGTGGTAACCTTTCAGAACATGAAGAAGAAAGACTACTGAAAGTTTTGAGGAAGCACCGAGCTGCTGTTGGATATACTCTTGATGATTTAAAGGGCATTAGTCCCACTCTATGTCAACATAAAATTAATATGGAACCTGGTGCTAAACTCGTTATTGATCACCAACGTCGGTTAAATCCGAAGATGAAAGAAGTGGTAAGAACATAAATATTAAAACTTCTGGAAGCAGGTATAATCTATCCTATAGCTGATAGTAGATGGGTAAGTCTTGTTCATTGTGTTCCTAAGAAAGGAGGTATAACTATTGTTCCTAATGATAAGAATGGACTTATTCCACAAAGAATTGTTACAGGCTATAGAATGGTAATAGATTTTAGAAAATTAAGTAAAGCAACTAGAAAAGATCATTACCATTTGCCTTTTATTGATCAAATGCTTGAAAGATTATCTAAGCACACACACTCTTCCTTGATGGATATTCTGGCCTTTCACAAATACCTGTTTCTCAACCTGATCAGGAAAAGACCACTTTTACTTGTCCCTTTGGAACCTATGCTTATAGACGTATGCCTTTTGGTTTATGTAATGCACCTGCTACCTTCCAAAGATGTATGACTACTATATTCTCTAACTTTTATGAAAAGATTGTTGAGGTTTTCATGGATGGATTTTCTGTCTACGGAAAGTCTTTTGATGATTGTTTAAGCAATCTTGATCGAGTTTTGCTGAGATGTGAACAAACAAATCTTGTCTTGAATTGGGGGAAGTGCCACTTTATGGTTAATGAAGGCATTATCTTGGGTCATAAAATTTCTGAAAGAGGTATTGAAGTGGACAAAGCTAAGGTTGATGCAATTCAGAAAATGCCATGTCCTAAAGATATAAAAGGTATTTGTAGTTTCCTAGGTCATGCTGGTTTCTATAGGAGATTTATCAAAGACTTTTCTAATTTTTCTAGGCCTCTCACTAGTCTCTTGCAAAAGGATATTCCCTTTATTTTTTATGATGATTATTTAGAAGCCTTTGAAACACTCAAGAAAGCCTTAATTTCTGCACCTATTGTTCAACCACCTAACTAGAACTTGCCTTTTGAAATTATGTGTGATGCTAGTGATTATGCTGTTGCTGCTGTTCTAGGACAAAGAGTTGATAAGAAACTTAATGTAATTCATTATGCTAGTAAAACTCTAGACACTGTTCAAACAAATTATGCTACTACTGAAAAAGAATTCTTAGCAGTTGTGTTTGCTTGCGATAAGTTTAGACCTTATATTGTTGATCCCAAAGTAACTGTTCACTCAGACCATGTTGTTATTAAATATCTCATGGAAAACAAAGATGCTAAACCTAGACTTATTAGATGGGTTCTCTTGTTACAAGAAATTGATTTACATATCATTGATAGAAAAGGAGCTGAGAACCCAGTAGTTGATAATTTATCTAGGCTTGAAAATGTGCTTGATGACCCACTACCTATTGATGATAGTTTTCCTGATGAGCAGTTAGCTGCAATAAATGTTGCTCACAGTACTCCTTGGTATGCTGACTATGCTAATTCAATTGTTGCTAAATATTTACCACCTAGCTTTACATACCAACAAAAGAAAAAAATTCTTCTATGATTTAAGACATTACTTTTGGGATCACCCACATCTTTATAAAGAAGGAGTATATGGTATTATTAGACATTGTGTACCTAAGCATGAACAGCGACAAATCCTACGGAAATGTCACTCCGAAGCTTATGGAGGGCATCATGCTGTAGATAGAACTACTCACAAGGTATTGCAGTCTGGATTTTATTGGCCTACTCTCTTCAAGGATGCCCATAAGTTCGTATTATCTTGTGATGAATGTCAAAGCATAAGTAATATCGGTAAGCGCTAAGAAATGCCTATGAATTATTCACTTGCTGTTGAACCATTTGATGTTTGGGGATTTGATTACATGGGACATTTTCCTTCCTCTAATGGGTATACACATATTTTGGTAGCTGTTGATGTTACACCTGGATAGTTAAGCTACAGTAACCCTCCGATAATGATGCCACGTCACCATGTTACCGTTGTTAACCTTGCGATGATTCAAATCCCATCCAAATTTCAAATTTAAAATCAAGTAAAACAGTTAAAGTTTTCAAAAGTCAAAACTAAAATGTTCTAAATGTGTCAAATAAATCATAAGTAAATATGGTGGAAAAACCAAAATTTTGTAAAGTGTTAAATGCCCTAAACTAGTTAAAACAGTGGCTAAAATAATAATTTAATAGATTTTTAAATTATAACAATATCAAACTAATTTACTTTGGGTCCAAACTAAGTTTGGCAGTGGCCTATATTAATGATACTAATTTGGGTGCTAGCTCGGTATTTTTATAAAACAAAATATATATAACTAGAAAGAAAACAGAAAAGGTAAAAGGTAAATGAAAAACAAAACAAATAAAGAAAAGAAGCCAACCCCCCCTCCCGGCCGTTTGGCCACCATGCCAACCCCAGGCCGGCCCAGCTCCTTCGCCCGGCCCAACTGCGCATATAACCCACCCTTTCCCTGAAACCCTAGCCACTACTACACCCCCACTTCCCCACACGTCGCCACTCCCTCTTCCCCTCTCGATCCAATCTGGATCGGGGTGAAACCCCCACTCCACTCGCTACTCGCACCCCCTCTGCCCGAACTAGTTCATGCACGATGCCCCAACCCCGTCATCGGCGCTCGCCGTCACCGCCTCCGATCCCGCTGGACCCCGCCGTTGCTGGAGCACCGCCGCCGCCCGGAAACCTCGTCGTCGTCCTCTCCGTCGTCGTCCACACGCCCCGCTGCCTAAGGCCCTACGGCCCTGCCGTGAGCTCCGGCGTCCCTCCCTCTCTCCCCGGTTCTCTATCATCGGCGTCGTCCACTCACGCATGCCTGACCGTCGCCCGGCCCCGTCGCCCTGCTCGCCTGGCCTCGACCTGGTGCGTGCCCACACGCACCCGACCACCCGCTGCACGCTCGCCGCCCGCACCCGCGCCTGGAGCTCGATCCGCCGTGGCCTCCCCCGCCACTGCACCTATCTCCAGCTGGTCGCGCCGGCTCCGCCCGGCCGCGCCCGCGATCTACCGGAGCGCGCTGGCACCCGCGCTGCCTGCGATGACCGCGCGCGCCCCACTCCCCCTTCTGGTACTTTCGCCAGCCACCCCGCCCGCATGGCCCGCCTCTCGCGCCGACGCTCGCTGTGGCGCCGTGCATGCCCTGTCCCTTCCCGCTGCTGCTGTGTGTCGCGACCTCGGCGCCCCTCGCCGCCCACTTCGCCTCTCGTTGTTGCCCGTTGTTGCCCCTGGGCCCCCTGCTCCCCTCGTCCCGCTCGGTCGCGGCCTTTTACTCACCACGCGCGCACGCGTCGTGCTGACCGCTGCCGAGCGCGCCGTCCCCAACCGCTCTGCCCCTCCGCAGCTGCTCACGGGCCGCCGCTCCGGCCGCCTGGCCGGCACCATCGCCATCGGCGCCCCACAGCGCTCTCCTGGGCTGCGCCTGTTGCGGCTGTGCCCGCAGCGCTCGCATCGCCCGCTTGCCCGTGCCTGTTAAGGCCCTTTGGCTATTGACAGCCGGGGCCCAATCCCAGAACGTTTCTATAAAAAAACGATTTTCAAATAATAATAAATAAAATATTAATTAATTAATTATGTTTAGTTAACCTAATTAACTATTGTTAATTAATTAAAGAATAATTAGATTAGTTAAGCCCTAATTAGGATAAGCCGAGTATGACAGTTGGGACCCACATATCAGTTTGACCCAGTCAACGCCCCTGTTGATTGCTGACGTCATGCTGACATCATGATGACGTCATCATACACTATTCTGGATAATGTTGATTTAAAATAATTAAATAAATTTAGAAAATGATTAAAACTTTAGAAAAACATAGAAAATAAACCGTAGCTCGGATGAAATTGTTTTCTACATGAAAGTTGCTCAGAACAACGAGACGAATCCGAATGCGTAGTCCGTTTGTCCGCCACACGTCCCTAGCATAGTGAACATGCAACTTTCCCCCTCCGGCCCGTCTGTCCGAAAACTCGAAACACCGAAAATACTTTCCCGGATGTTTCCCCCCTTCGCCGGTATCACCTAATACCGCATTAGGGAATACCTAGCACCACATATTACCTCATTATGTTTTGTGATGATTTTTTTGCTCCGTATTTACTATTTATTCCCCCTCTTCTTATCCGATAGACCCCGAGACCATTGCTGATGCCACTGAGTTCGACTACATTGTTGACGACCCGTCCTTGCCAGAGCAACCAGGCAAGCCCCCCCTTGATCACTAGATATCGCCTATTCTCCTCTCTACTGCTTGCATTAGAGTAGTGTAGCATGTTACTGCTTTCGGTTAATCCCATTCTGCTGCATAGCATGTCATTGTTGCTACAATTGTTGATACCTTTACCTGAAATCCTACATGCTTAGTATAGGTTGCTAGTACTTCATCAATGGCCCTGCATTCTTATTCGTCTGCCATGTTATACTATCGGGTCGTGATCACTTGGGAGGTGATCATGGGTATATACTTATGTACATAATATGTGATACATGTGGTGACTAAAGTCGGGTCGGCTCGTAGAGTACCCGCAAGTGATTCCGATGTGGGGGCTGAAGGGGCAGGTGGTTCCATCCCAGTAGTGATGGGCCTGGGTTCCCGACGGCCCCCGACTACTACTTTGTGGCGGAGCGACAGGGCAGGTTGAGACCACCTAGGTGAGAGAGGTGGGCCTGGCCCTGGTCGGCGTCCACGGTTACATCAATTAACACACTTAACGAGATCTTGGTATTTGATCTGAGTCTGGCCACTGGCCTATACATACTAACCAGTTACGCGGGGATAGTTATGGGCACTCGACGTCGTGGTATCAGCTGAAGCCTTTGTGGCGTCAGTGACTGAGCGGGCGCGCCGGATTGGACTGGAACACCTGCTCTTGTATTAGGGAGGCTAGGTCTCCTTCCGGCCGCCCACGCAACATGCAGGTCTGCAATGGGCGATGCGCCCAGACCCCTGCAAAATAGGATTTACACCGACGTCCTGACCTCTCTGTTGTGCCTAGGTGGGTCTGCGACGTGTTGATCTTCCGAGGCCGGGCATGACCCAGGAAAGTGTGTCCGGCCAAAGGGGATCGAGCGTGTTGGAAAATGTGGTGCACCCCTGCAGGGAAGTTTATCTATTCGAATAGCCGTGTCCCTCTGTAAAAGGACGACCCGGAGTTGTACCTTGACCTTATGACAACTAGAACCGGATACTTAATAAAATACACCCTTCCAAGTGCCAGATATAACCCGGTGATCGCTCTCTCACAGGGTGACGAGGGGAGGACCGCTGGGTAGGATTGTGCTATGCGATGATACTTGGCTAACTTACAATCTACTCTCTTCTACTGCTTCTAGATGGAGGCTGCCAGAAGCGCAGTCTTCGATAGGACTAGCTATACCCCTCTTATTCTGGCATTTCGCAGTTCAGTCCACAGATACTACCCATTTCATTGATACAAAGCATATGTAGTGTAGATCCTTGCTTGCGAGTACTTTGGATGAGTACTCACAGTGGCTTTCCTACTTATTTTTTTTCCTTTTCCCGGTTATTGTGATCATATGATGGATTCCAGGAGCTAGAGGATCCCGGGGATGATTCTACATGGAGTTCGGCTTCGAGGAGTAGTTAGGAGGTCTCAGATATTGTTGCTTCTGCTGACTTTTGTGCTTTCGAGCTTATGTATTCGAGCCTTCGAGGCCCCTGGCTTGTAATACAAAGCTTGTATGATTTTAATTTGTGTCTAGAGTTGTGTGGTGATATCTTCCCGTGAGTCCCTGATCTTGGTCGTACACATTTGCGTGCATGATTAGTGTACGGTCAAATCGGGGGCGTCACAAGTTGGTATCAGAGCCGACTGCCTGTATGAATCCCCCTTCCACACTCCTTGGCCGAAGTTGAGTCTAGTCGATGAAAACTGTTTTACTACCATGGTTGTGCGGCCCATGGGCCCATGTCGCCATTGGGTGGTATTAGGATCTTTTATTCCTCGTCTATACTCTGGGACTCTAATCTCTCTTCTATTCGGGTTAAAATGAATTTACTAATTCTAACTCTAGGTTCTTGTACCACTTCCTCCCGGAGAGCCCCTCGCTCCAGATGCTTCCTTGATGCACCAAAGGATTTCGAAGATACTCTCAGTAGTTCTCTCGAGACTCTATGCCCTTCGCTTTTGCAATCCCGTACTACCGATATGTCCCTATGCATAAATACATACACCTGTCGTTCTTACTTTTATTCCCAGATGATCTTGATATTACAAGATACCCCGAAATTCTGTCCATTCTCCCGAAAATACTTTAAGCCTATTGCCTTACACTTCTTTGCCACATCAATACCCCTATGGATAATTCCTCGCACTTATTGAGTATCCGCTCATTCCCAGTTGTTCACATGTTTCACAAAAGTCTTCGAAATCCATTCGCTCTTCCAAAAATCCTCAACAGCCTATTGCTCTTGAAATTCCTGCTTGCTTGCATTATGAATAATCTCATAAGTCTGGTAATCTTATTGGCATCCTTTGCCATCATCATTTATAGTCCGCTGATTCAATATGTTTTGAATGCTCGCAATCCTCAACCAGATCCTAGAATCCATCCTTCCAGCTCAGATGCCATTTTAAACATGAGCTGGATCTCGACCAACCAAATTGCCATCGATTGTACCCCTAAGGCTATTCAACTTATCCATCCCTAATCAGAGCATTGCTTCTGATCCCTTGTCTTGGAATTCATAATTCCTTTGCATTTGAGCTTTGAGTTAGTCAGTTGTTTCTATAATCTGATCTCCTTGCATTCTTTCTTCCTCTGGTTGAGTACCGATACTCACATCAGATCCCTTATGGACCACCAGATCCTTTGTTGGATTTTTGTCCGACAACGTCCTTCGTATTCATTAAACTTGTGAGCCTTTCATCAGATACATAATGCCTTTGGTAAATTGTACCCCCTGCTTTTGTCAACCATGCTCTGCTCCCGAGCTTGAGTTATTCGCTCCTGAAGTTGGTGGCATGTGTTCATAAGATGCCCCAATGGGTTAAACCTATGACATCCTTACTCTGTGTGAACCCGAAAGATTTCACGGGTCATAATTATCTATTATTGCACCAGGTAAAACTTTCAACAACTAATGTCATTTTCGAAAAGCGAGAGGTGAATGGAAGGTTATACAGTGAAGAAGTGGGGTCGACCTTGAACTTTGTGTTCATGCCCATGGACACGATGTATATCCTATCATGGAAGCTTCTTGTAATACTAACTATTCCCTTGATATAATATCATTTGGTATCTGTGAATTGATCCTTTGCAATCATGGTTCCAATCATATTTTCTCCTTGATTTCATTTCTCGGACTAGTTGAAGTACTTGTCTTCTGCAGATCAATACACCTCTGCAAACCCCTATTATGTTCTACCTTCGAGTATTACCTCGTGGTATCTCGATAAAATCACAGAACCATATTACTTCTTATGAGTTCTTCTTCAAGTATTATTTCTCACTGATTCCAATTTTTCCCCGGGTTCTAGGTTGTTAGACACTCAGGGACACCAATAGTGAATCGAGTCTGTAATCCGATTCATTAACGCTAAGTAATTTTCATTGCTTATGAGTTTAGTAATCCTTCAAGTCATTCCTAGCCCGATCGGCTATATCATTATCGTGCTAAATTTTGACTGTGCTACCTGGTCCTTCTTTCCGGAGTACAATTTTCGACGATGAGCTAAGCTTATGTCGATCTTCCTTGGCATATCATTTTGCCTTAAGCAGCAGCTTGATTTCAAGTTTGTGTCGTATCCGTGGTTTCAATAACTTTTTGCTCCATCCTTCCTTTTGCTTGATGTCACTGATGAGCGATTATATCTTCATGAAATCTCTCGACAACTATGTCGTGATAATCATGAACATCCTGAGCTCTTCCAAGATATATATCAAATTCTTGATGAGAAATACCATCCTTTCCCCTCGATGATTTGTGTTATCATCGACCAGTTTATTGCCTTCCATTCAACACAAACTTGTTCGTGTTCTGTGTTATACCTTGAGATCATTGCTACCTAGAATTTGTTATTCTTTACCTTGGAAGTATTACCATCTTTTATGTCGATAAAGTCATGAGAATTTCACCACCTCTTTAAGAGATCTTGATACAGGTGATACTTCTTGCCATATCCGTTCATTCCTTTGTCCCCGTGTTGTTTCGAACCGGAAAACCGACAATTGAACTATGATGTGTGACTTCAAAACTTCTAGCAATCCTATTGCTTTGAAGATAATGGTCGATATTTCATTCTTAGATCATTGGTTATTGAATCACCATTCTAACATTGATCATGCTACCTAAGCCCACATTTCGGGTGCACCTTTCAGCCAATGTTTAATTGTGTATGTTTTTTTCTAGCATACATCATTATGTCATTTGATCCGACAAATGTTATCCCCTTGTTCACATAAGTGTGGAAATCCATCTTTTGGAAATCACAATGAATTGTCGCTGAGTCAATTAGCCACCTCCTCACCTCTCCTTCATTTAATGATGAGCTCTTGCTTTGGAACTCACTTCCATAGTTCAATTCCTGAGAATTTTACAATGTCATCTCTACAAATTGTGTTGCACCTTTCTTCTCAGGCATCCTGGGTCTGAGTTATCCTGACACCAATCAGATCTGAATCTCGGTCAGATATGATGGTTGGAACATATTCCCAAGAGTTATAACATTGGTCTTTGACCCGATAAGGTGATGTTATGCCTAGCACACCTGGGCAGAGGACATCTTGTTATAGTTTCCTTTTTAGCAAGCTTAGCGATTCTACCATGAGGAAATTGTAAGACTTACTCTATAAGTTCTTCCTGATGGATCCTTTGTGTATCCATAGTATGACCTTGCTTGAAGACCATGTCAATGCTATCTTGAAGCATGTCGGTGGTACTCTGATCTTCAATAAGAATAGTTGAAGTAATGCTAAGGTTTCTTTATCAATTATCCAACACCGTTGTATGGGTAATGTCATGAAGTTTATCTCTTCTTACCTAAAGGGTTTTCTACTTTATATCATGTCATGGATATCATGCACTACTTGTCCGTGGGAAGGATATACCCCCGGAATATGTGTTTTAACACATTTCCCTTTCCATTGTTCTGTTTAATCTGATAATAATCTTTTCCTTTCCCTTGTTTGGTTTAACCTTTCTGGTGATCTATATGATCTAAGTAGTAATATTCTTATGCTTATGTAAACACCTAGGTGTACAATCATGTCGGTAAGACCTGTTAGTATTGTTGATGACATTCCGGTAACCACCGATGGACGAGAACTTTGCCTATTTGGTCTGCCTTGTTCAACGAGCAGGAGAATGGTTCTCTTCATCCCTCGCCCTTGGTATCGATGTTGTTGCCGACATAACTGACAGGCTATCCTCCGGCATGCCTTGCTTACATGATCATGCAAATCATCACCGCCTCCCTACTTTTAACCCACATGGTGGGCCTATAACCCACAGGTCCATAGGATCGAAACCTGACTCTCCTACACACCCCCTGTTCTCAAGGTTGTTCCTCACACGTGGCCTCGTATGAAATTCATGAGCCACTTTCCAAGAGATCATCAATTCTATTATCAGACACAATACTTATTCCCGTTACTTTGAACCCCTTTCACACCCTGTTTCAGGCATCGAATGATTGCCTGCTCGCTCAAAACTTCCCATGATACCTCCTTACTTTGCTCTCGATATTTTCTTAAGATTCAGTTCAAGAGTTACTTTCCGCCACCTTCCCCGTTGTTTTCGACCAGATAGTCAACCTTGCAGAAGTCCGTTCTCCCGGACTACCCCCTTTATTCTTTCGTAAGTACGATGGAGTTCCCGAAGAAAGGATGCTGACTTCATCATGATGACTTGAAGCAGAGAAATAGAGACATCAACATAATGGATCAACCTCTTCGAAAAGACAACCAAGACCGAGAAGATTCGTTAGAATTTCGTAACCAGGTCTTTTTCTCCTTACTCCACCTCTTAAATCTCAAGACGAGATTTCTTGTAGTGGAGGAGAATTGTGATGCCCGGATAGTTAATCTACAGTAACCCTCTGATAATTATGCCACGTCACCACGATTACAGTTGTTAACCTTGCGATGATTCAAATCCCGTTCAAATTTAAAATCAAGTCAAAGAGTTAATTTTTCAAAAGTCAAAACTAAAATGTTCTAAATGTGTCAAATAAATCATAAGTAAATATGCTGGAGAAACCAAAATTTTGTAAAGTGTTAGATGCCCTAAACTAGTTAAAACAGTGGCTAAAATAATAATTAATAGCTTTTTAAATTATAACAATATCAAACTAATTTACTTTGGGTCCAAACTAAGTTTGGCAGTGGCTTATATTAATGATACTAATTTGGGTGCCAGCTCGGTATTTTTATAAAACAAAAATATATAAAACTAGAAAGAAAACAGAAACTGTAAAAGGTAAACGAAAAACAAAACAAATAAAGAAAAGAAGCCAACCCCCCCCCCCCGGGCCGTTCGGCCACTAGGCCAACCCCAGGCCGGCCCAGCTCCTTCCCCCAGCCCAACTGCGCATATAACCCCCCTTTCCTCGAAACCCTAGCCACTACTTCACCCCCACTTCCATCCCACGTCGCCACTCCCTCTTCCCCTCCCGATCCAATCTGGATCGGGGTGAAACCCCCACTCCCCTCGCTCCTCGCACCCCCTCTGCCCGAACTAGTTCGGGCATGACGCCCCAACCCCGTCGTCGGCGCTCACCATCACCGCCTCCGACGCCGCTGGACCCCGCCATTGCTGGAGCACCACCGCCGCCCGGAAACCTTGTCGCCTTCCTCTCCGTCGTCGCTTCGTCCCCGTCGTCCTCCCCACGCCTGCCTAAGATCCTACGTCCCCGCCGTGAGCTCCGACCTTCCTCCATCTCTCCCCGGTTCTCTGTCATCGGCGCCATCCACTCGCGCATGTCTGATTGTAGCCCGGCCCCGTCGCCCCAGCTCGCCTGGCCTCGACCTCGCGCGTGCCCACGCGCGCCCGACCACCCACTGCACGCTCGCCGCCCGCACCCGCGCCCGGAGCTCGATCCGCCGTGGCCTCCCCCGGTGCTGCACCCGTCTCCACCTGGTCGCGCCGGCTCCGCCCGGCCGCGCCCGCGCTCTGCCGGAGCGCGCTGGCACCCGCGCCACCTGCTACGACCGCGCGCGCCCCGCTCCCCTTCTGGTGCTTCCGCCAGCAACCCCGTCCGCACAGCCCCGCCTCTCGCGGCGGCGCTCGCCGGCGCTCCAAACTTCGTGCATGCTCTGTCCCTTCCCCCTGCTGCAGTGCGTCACGACCTCGGCACCCCTTGCCGCCCACTGCGCCTCTCACCGTTGCCCGCTACTGCCCCTGGGCCCCCTGCTCCCCTCATCCCGCTTTGTCGCGGCCTCTGCCTCACCGTGCGCGCACGCGTCACGCTGATCGCTACTGAGTGTGTCGCCCCCAACCGCTCCGCCCCTCCGCAGCTGCTCGCCGGCCACCGCTCCGGCCGCCTAGCCAGCGTCGTGGCCATCGGCGACCCACAGCGCTCTCCTAGGCTGCGCCTGTTGTGGCTGCGCCTACAGCGCTCGCATCGCCCGCTTGCCCGTGCCGGTTAAGGCCCGTTGGCCATTGACAGCTGGGGCCCAACCCCAGAATGTTTCTATAAAAAGATTTAAAAATAATAAATAAAGTATTTATTAATTAATTAATTAAGTTAATTATGTTTAGTTAACCTAACTAACTATTTTTAATTAATTAAACAATAATTAGATTAGTTAAACTCTAATTAGCATAAGCAGAGTATGACAGCTGGGACCCACATGTCAGTTTGACCCAGTCAACGCCCTGTTGACTGCTAATGTCATGCTGACATCATGATGACGTCATCATACACTACTCTGGATAATGTTGATATAAAATAATTAAACAAATTCGGAAAATGATTAAAACTTTAGAAAAACATAGAAAATAAATCATAGCTTGGATGAAAATGTTTTCTACATGAAAGTTGCTCAGAACGACGAGACGAATCCGAATATGCAACCCGTTTGTCCGCCACACGTCCCTAGCATAGTGAACATGCAACTTTCCCCCTCTGTTCCGTCCGTCCGAAAACGTGAAACACCAGAAATACTTTCCTGGATGTTTCCCCCCTTCGCCCGTATCACCTAATACCACGTTAGGGCATAATAGCACCGCGTATTACCTCGTTATGTTTTGTGATGCTTTGTTTGCTCTGTATTTACTGTTTCTTCCCTCCCCCCTCTTCTTCTCCGATAGACCCCGAGACCGTTGCTGATGCCACTGAGTTTGACTACGTTGTTGACAACCCCTCCTTGCTAGAGCAACCAGGCAAGCCCCTTCCCCCTTGATCACCGGATATCACCTATTCTCCTCTCTACTGCTTGCATTAGAGTAGTGTAGCATGTTACTGCTTCCGGTTAATCCCATTCCGCTACATAGCCTGTCATTGTTGCTACAATTGTTGATACCTTTACCTGCAATCCTATGTGCTTAGTATAGGTTGCTAATACTTCATCAATGGCCCTACATTCTTGTCCGTCTTCCATGCTATACTATCGGGCTGTGATCACTTGGGAGGTGATTACGGGTATATACTTATGTACATAATATGTGATACATGTGGTGACTAAAGTCGGGTCAGCTCGTAGAGTACCCACAAGTGATTCCGATGTGGGGGCGGAAGGTGCAGGTGGTTCCATCCCAGTAGTGGTGGGCCTGGGTTCCCGACGGCCCCCGACTGTTACTTTGTGGCGGAGCGACAGGGCAGATTGAGAACACCTAGGAGAGAGGTGGGCCTGGCCTTGGTCGGCGTCCGCGGTTACATCAATTAACACGCTTAATGAGATCTTGGTATTTGATCTGAGTCTAGCCACTGGCCTATACACACTAACCAGCTAGGCGGGAACAGTTATGGGGACTCGACGTCGTGGTATCAGCCGAAGCCTTCATGACGTCAGCGACTGAGCGGCACGCACCGGATTGGACTGGAACGCCTGCTCTTGTCTTAGGGAGGCTAGGTCTGCTTCCGGCCGCCCATGCAACATGCAGGTGTGCAATGGGCGATGGGCCCAGACCCCCGCTCCATAGGATTTAGACCGGCATGCTGACCTCTCTATTGTGCCTAGGTGGGGCTGCTACGTGTTGGGAAATGTGGTGCACCCCTGCAGGGAAGTTTATCTATTCGAATAGTTGTGTCCCTCGGTAAAAGGACGACCCGGAGTTGTACCTTGACCTTATGACAACTAGAACCGGATACTTAATAAAATACACCCTTCCAAGTGCCAGATATAACCCGGTGATCGCTCTCTCACAGGGCGACGAGGGGAGGATCGTCGGGTAGGATTATGCTATGCGATGACACTTGGTTAACTTACCATCTACTCTCTTCTACTGCTTCAAGAAGGAGGCTGCCAGAAGCGTAGTCTTCAATAGGACTAGTTATCCCCCTCTTATTCTGGCATTCTGCAGTTCACTCCACAGATACTACCCATTTCATTGATATCAATGCATATGTAGTGTAGATCCTTACTTGCGAGTACTTTGGATGAGTACTCATGGTTGCTCTCCTACTTCTTTTTCCCCTTTTCCCGGTTACTGCGATCATATGATGGATTCCATGAGCTAGAGGATCCCGGGGATGATTCTACGTGGAGTTCGGCTTCGAGGAGTAGTTAGGAGATCCCAGGCAGGAGGCCTTGCCTTTTTCGATCGTTTCTACTTTTGTGCTAGCCTTCTTAAGGCAAACTTGTTTAACTTATGTCTGTACTCAGATATTGTTGCTTCCACTGGCTTTTGTGCTTTCGAGCTTATGTATTCGAGCCTTCGAGGCCCCTGGCTTGTAATATAAAGCTTGTATGATTTTAATTTGTGTCTAGAGTTGTGTGGTGATATCTTCCCGTGAGTCCCTGATCTTGGTCGTACACATTTGCGTGCATAATTAGTGTACGGTCAAATCGGGGGCGCACAGTTGATTATGTCACTAAATCAGTAGAAGCTATTCCAACCAGTAGTGCTGATCACAACACCTCTATTAAAATTCTTAAGAAAGTTATTTTCCCAAGGTTGGAGTCCCTAGATATTTAATGCCTGATGGTGGTTCACACTTTATTCATGGTGCTTTCCGTAAAATGCTTGCCAAGTATGATGTTAACCATAGAATTGCATCACCCTATCATCCTCAGTCTAGTGGTCAAGTTGAACTTAGCAGTAGAGAAATAAAATTAATTTTGCAAAAGACTGTTAATAGGTCCAGGAAGAATTGGTCTAAGAAATTAGATGATGCACTTCGGGCTCATAGAACAGCATATAAAGATCCTATGGGTATGTCTGCTTATAAAATGATTTATGGAAAAGCTTTTCAATTGCCTCTTGAGTTAGAACATAAAGCATATTGGGCAATCAAAGAACTCAACTATGATTTCAAACTTGCTGGTGAAAAGAGGTTATTTGATATTAGCTCATTAGATGAGTGGAGAACCCAAGCTTATGAAAATGCAAAATTATTCAAATAAAAAGTAAAAAGATGGCATGGCAAAAAAATTCAAAAGCGTGAGTTTAAAGTCGGAGAATATGTTCTTTTGTACAACTCTCATTTCAGATTCTTTGCAGGAAAACTCCTCTCAAAATGGGAAGGCCCTTATGTTATCGAGGAGGTCTACCGGTCTAGAGCCATCAAAATAAATAATTTCGAAGGTACTAATCTGAAGGTTGTCAATGGGCAATGAATAAACCATTATATCGCAGGTACGCCCATTAATCTTGAAAGTAATGTTATCCAAACTTTGACACCGGAAGAACACATAAAAGAGTCCTTCCGGAACACTCCAAAATCGTGAAAATAAGGAGGTACATGATACAATAAGTAAACAGACTCCGAAAAATCCGCAAAGATATTTTTATCAGTTTTGAAATATTTAAAAAATTGGAAATAAAGAAATTTCCAGGAAGCGTACCCTGGTGGGCACAAGACACGCGCCCAGGTGGGTTGTGCCCATCGGGGGCACCTTTTGGACTCCGTTTTTCTACCATATGTTGTCCTTCAAGATAAAAAATCTATATATACTCCCCGAACTTGTTGATCACCGTATTGCGAAGAAATCCTCTGTTCTCTTTTCTTGCTGTTTTCTACGCAGTTTTGAAAATATGTCGTCCCAAGACTCCGACGGAGAGAGCTATGTATCACATCTCATTGCTGACCCAAAGACCTATGGGGACCTATCTCCTTATGGTCGAACTATGGATGATGAGGAGGATGCTCACTTGATGAGGATCGATGATTCAAGCTCGGAGGAGGAGGATGTTCCTCTACCTCAACCTGGGGATATGCACGTGGAGTTCAAGAAGTCAAGTCTCCCTAGGAGAGTTAATCGGTCTAAAAATCAATCTATTCCTTCTCTTTTTCGGCAGAAAAGCAAAGGGGATTTATGTGACAAGATCTTGAAGCTGGAGTTGGAGGTCGATGATTTAAAGGGGGAAGTTGCTCTCCTCAACTACAATATGAAAAGGTTGAAGGCACAATTGTCACCACCACCATCATCATCTCCACCACCCAAGGAGAACTGAGTATCAGGTATGCGAACTCCCGTTGGCTTCTTCCAAGCTTGGGGGAGGTGCCTCGGTATTGTATCATCCCACTATCTTTTTGCTTTTACTAATTTTAGTTCGATCTTTTTGCTTTAGATGAATAAAAGTTTAGTTCGACCCTTTCTTTGCGAGTTTGGTTAGTAATATATCCTTGTAATCGTGTGCAAGTTATATAATAAAAGTTTAGTTTGAGTTTTTGCTTTCTTTACTTTCATATTGAAAATAAAATAAAATAAATAAAGAAAGAAAAAGAGAAAGGAAATAAATAAATAAAGAAAATATTATATACTAATCCTATGGTAGGTGATGGCGCCACATAAGGAAAAGTACAAGTAGAAAATTTTATTAGAGATTGACAAACATGCCATTAGTCAATGATGCAACTCATGAAAGAATTAATAAGGGAAGAGAAGATTCACATATAAATATACTATCCTAGAAATCTTTTGTGATTGTGAGCCCTCATCAAAATATTATATGCCAAAATTGTTGACGTTGGACAAGGAAGACAACTTAATGATTTATGTTTCTTTATATTCACAAAGAAGTCATATTGTCATAGGTCCTTCAACATATGGTGCTTGCCCCTATCTTTGCTAGCCAAAATTTCCGCACTAAGTAGAGATACTACTTGTGCATCCAAAAACCCTTAAACCCAAATCTTATTTTCAAGTGTCCACCATACCTACCTAGGGATTGAGCAAGATCCCTCAAGTAAGTTGTCATCGGTGCAAAAAGGCAATAAAAATTGCTTCTAAAAGTGTGAGATCATTTAGTGCAAGAGAAAATTGAGCGTTGCACGAACTTGTGATGGTGAAGAATAAAAGCGACGGACTTCATAATAAAATTCGCTATCACAAGGGGCAATGTAACGTGACGTACTTTTGCACTAAGGGGTTGAGCATACAAACAAATAAGCGCATGGCAACCTCTGCTTCCTGATACGTCTCCAACGTATCTATAATTTTTGATTGCTCAATGCTATATTATCTACTGTTTTGGACATTATTGGGTTTTATTATCCACTTTTATATTATTTTTAGGACTAACCTATTAACCGGAGGCCCAGCCCAGAATTGCTATTTTTTTGCCTATTTCAGGGTTTCGAAGAAAAGGAATATCAAACGGAATCTAAACAGAATGAAACCTTCGGGAACGTGATTTTCTCAATGAAAAAGACCTAGGAGACTTGGACCCTACGTCAAGACAAAAAAGAGGAGGCCACGAGGTAGGGGGCGCGCCTACCCCCCCCCCCCCAGGCGCGCCCTCCACCCTCGTGGGCCCCCTGTTGCTCCACCGACGTACTCCTTCCTCCTATATATACCTACGTACCCCCAAACGATCAGATACGGAGCCAAAACCCTAATTCCACCGCCGCAACTTTCTGTATCCACGAGATCCCATCTTGGGGCCTGTTCTGGAGCTCCGTCGGAGGGGGCATCGATCACGGAGGGCTTCTACATCAACACCATAGCCCCTCCGATGAAGTGTGAGTAGTTTACCTCAGACCTACGGGTCCATAGTTAGTAGCTAGATGGCTTCTTCTCTCTTTTTGGATCTCAATACAATGTTCTCCCCCTCTCTTGTGGAGATCTATTCGATGTAATCTTGTTTTTGCAGTGTGTTTGTTGAGACCGATGAATTGTGGGTTTATGATCAAGTCTATCTATGGGCAATACTTGAATCTTCTCTGAATTCTTTTATGTATGATTGGTTATCTTTGCAAGTCTCTTCGAATTATCAGTTTGGTTTGGCCTACTAGATTGATCTTTCTTGCAATGGGAGAAGTGCTTAGCTTTGGGTTCAATCTTGCGATGTCCTTTCCCAGTGACAGTAGGGGCAGCAAGGCACGTATTGTATTGTTGCCATCGAGGATAACAAGATGGGGTTTTCATCATATTGCATGAGTTTATCCCTCTACATCATGTCATTTTGCTTAAGGCGTTACTCTATTTTCATTAACTTAATACTCTAGATGCATGTTGGATAGCAGTCGATAGTGGAGTAATAGTAGTAGATGCAGGCAGGAGTCAGTCTACTATGCTCAATTCTGTCAATTGCTCAACAGTAATTTGTTCACCCATGCTAGAATACTTATGCTCTCGAGAGAAGCCACTAGTGAAACCAATGGCCCCCAAGTCTATCTTCATCATATTAATCTACCAATACTTAGTTATTTCCTTTTGCTTTTACTTTGCTTTTATTTTACTTTGCATCTTTATCATAAAAATACCAAAAATATTATCTTATCATAGCTATCAGATCTCACTCTCGTAAGTGGCCGTGTAGGGATTGACAACCCCTTAACGCGTTGGTTGCGAGGATTTATTTGTTTTGTGCAGGTACGAGGGACTCGCGCGTAGCCTCCTACTGGATTGATACCTTGGTTCTCAAAAACCGAGGGAAATACTTACGCTACTTTGCTGCATCATCCCTTCCTCTTCGGGGAAAAACAACGCAGTGCTCAAGAGGAAGCACTTCCCTCTGCGAAGGGCCTATCTTTTACTTTTATATATTTACTTTTATGCAAAGAGTCAATGTTTTCCTTCTATTCCTTTTTATTTTTATATTTTGGCAAGCATCATGAGGTGAGGAAAGATCTAGGCACATATGTCCAGCGGAATATTGATAGCATGAGTTATTATTGTTGACATCACCCTTGAGGTGAATATGTTGGGAGGCGAAACTATAAGCCCCTATCTTCCTATGTGTCTGGTTGAAACATTTTGATCATGTGTACGAGGTGAGTGCTAGCAACCATAGAAGACTATATGATGGTTGAGTATGTGGACTTTCCTAAAGGCTCCGATACGTGACCCTTCCTGAAAAGATGATGAATTGTAGTTGCAAAGTTGACTGAGAACATAGTTTTTTGGTTTTTAATAGAGTTCTTGCTTTATACTTCGATTGTGTGATGAACTGTTACTTATTCATGAGAAGTATATGATAAAAGTTCTATGATAAGAGTACCATGTTCAATTTTATTGTTGTTGTGATAATCAACATGATGCTTCTATGTCCATATTTTGTTTTTATCGACACCTCTCTCTCAAAGCATGTGGACATGTTTTTCGATTTTGGTTTTCTCTTGAGGACAAGCGAGGTCTAAGCTTTGGGGAGTTGATACGTCCATTTTGCATCATGTCTTCTCACTGTTATTTATGATGTTTTTATCCATAATAAAGCTTTTTGGAGTAATTATAATGCCTTTTCTCTCATAATATGCAAGGGATACACCAAGAGGGAGAATTCCGGCAGCTGGAAATCTGGACCTGGAAAAGCTATGTCAGGCCACCTATTCTGCACAACTCCAAATGAGCTGAAACTTCACGGAGAATTTTTATGGAATATATGAGGAATATTGGAGCCAATAAGTACCAGAGGGGGTCCACTAGGTGGGCATAACCCACCTGGGCACGCTAGGGAGCCCATGCGCGCCCTGGTGGGTTGTGCTCTCCCCAGCCCACCTCCGGTGCCCATCTTCTGGTATATAAGTCAGTTTGACCTAGAAAAAAAATAAGGAGAGGACTTTCGGGACGAAGCGTCGCCGCCTCGAGGCGGAACTTGGGCATGAGCATGTTTGCCCTCCGGCGGAGCGATTCCGTCGGGGGAACTTCCCTCCCAGAGGGGGAAATCATCGTCATCGTCATCACCAACAACTCTCCCATCTTGGGGAGGGAAATCTCCATCAACATTTTCAACAACACCATCTCCTCTCAAACCTTAGTTCAACTCTTGTGTTCAATCTTGTTACCGGGACTATAGATTGGTGCTTGTGGGTGACTAGTAGTGTTGATTACAACTTGTAGTTCATTACTATATGGTTTATTTGGTGGAAGATTATATGTTCAGATCCAATATGCTATTTAATACTCCTCTGATCATGAGCATGTTTATCATTTGTGAGTAGTTACTTTTGTTCTTGAGGTCACGGGAGAAATCATGTTGTAAGTAATCATGTGAACTTCATATGTGTTCGATATTTTGATAGTATGTATGTTGTGATTCCCTTAGTGGTGTCATGTGAACGTCTACTGCACGACACTTCACCATATTTGGGCCTAAGCAAATGCACTATGGAGTAGCAATTAGATGATGGGTTGCGAGAGTGACAGAAGCTTAAACCCCAGTTTATGTGCTATTCAGTAAGGGACCGATTGGATCAAAAAGTTTAATGCTATGGTTAGAATTTATTCTTAATACTTTTTCTCGTAGTTGCGGATGCTCGCGGGAGGGTTAATCATAAGTAGGAGGTCTGTTCAGGTAAGAACAACACCTAAGCACCGGTCCACCCACATATCAAATTATCAAAGTACCAAACACAAATCGAACCAACATGATGAAAGTGACTAGATGAAATTCCCGTGTACCCTCAAGAACGCTTTGCTTATCATAAGAGACCGTTTTGGCATGTCCTTTGCCTCAAAAGTATTGGGCTACCTTTCTGCACTTTTGTTACTACTATCGTTACTTGCTCGTTACAAATTATCTTGCTATCAAACTACTCTGCTACTTACAATTTCAGCACTTGCTGACATTACCTTGCTGAAAACCACTTGTCATTTCCTTCTGCTCCTCGTTGGGTTCGACACTCTTACTTATCAAAAAGAGCTACAATTGATCCACTATACTTGTGGGTCATCAATCACATGGCGATGTGAATTAGAGTATTGACTCTAGCGAACTCTTTGGGTGTTAATCACATGGGGATGTGAACTAGATTATTGACTATAGTGCAAGTGGGAGACTAATGGAAATATGCCGTAGAGGCAATAATAAAATGGTTATTATTATATTTCCTTAATATTGATAAAGTTTTATTATTCATGCTAGAATTGTATTGACCGGAAACTTAAATACATGTGTGGATACATAAACAAATACCGTGTCCCTAGTGAGCCTCTACTAGACTAGCTCGTTCATCAAAGATGGTTATGGTTTCCTAACCATAGACATGAGTTGTCAATTGATAACATGATCACATCATTAGGAGAATGATATGATGGACAGGACCCAACCCTTAGCATCGCATATGATCGTTCAGTTTATTGCTACTGCTTTCTTAATGTCAAATACATGTTGCTTCAACCATGAGATCATGCACCTCCTGGATACCATAGGAATACCTTGTGTGATATCAAATGTCATGACATAACTAGGTGATCATAAAGATGCTCTACAGGTATCTCCCGAAGGTTTCTGTTGAGTTGGTGTGAATCGAGATTGGGATTTGTCACTCCATGTATCAGAGAGGTATCTCTGGGCCCTCTCGGTAATACACATCACAAGAAGCTTGCAAGCAAAGTGACTAAGGAGTTTGTTGCAAGATGATGTATTACGGAACGAGTAAAGAGACTTGACGGTAACGAGATTGAACTAGGTATAGAGATACCGACGATCGAATCTCGGGCAAGTAACATACCGACAAACAAAGGGAATTATGTATGTTGTCATAAAGGTTCAACTGATAAAAGATCTACGTGGAGTATGTAGGAATCAATATGGTCATCCAGGTCCCACTATTGGTTATTGAGCGGAGAGGTGTCTCGGTCATGACTACATAATTCCCGAACCCGTAGGGTCGCATGCTTAATGTTCGTTGACGCTAGAGTAGTATTGGGATATTTGATGAGTGATAATCAAATGTTGTTCTGAGTCCTGGTTGAGGCCCTGGACGTCACGAGGAGTCTTGTAATGGTCGAGAGGTAAAGATTTATATATGGGAAGTCATATTGTGGGTTCCGGAAAAAGGTGCACTTTTTCGGTATTGTACCGGGAAGCTTCGAGAAGGTTCCAGAGGATTCCGGAGGGGTACGGAAGTCCACAAGTGGGTTCACCATGACCCAAGGGATAGCATGAGCTATGGGGAGGCGCCCTGGCCTTATTAGGCTAGGCGCACCAAGTCCTCAAAAGCCCATGTGGCTAGGGAAGGCAAAAAAGGAAGGAGTCCTAGTAGGAATAGGATTGGACTTGTAGTCCAAGTCCTCTCCCCCTGAGCTGCTCCCTAGGGCTTGGAGAGGATGTTTCCCACACCCCTCCACCTATATATAGAGGGGAGGGGGCGCCGCAATAGGATACACCAAGCCCTTGATGCCCCTCTCTCTCCCGTTACTCTGTAGTTCCACCGCCTCGTCCAAGCGACGCTTAGCGAAGCGCTGTCGGTGCTCCACCACCACCACCACCACGCCATCGTGTTGGTTCTGATCCCATCTACTTCTCCTCTTTCGTTTGCTGGATCAAGAAGGAGGAGACGTCATTGAACCACACGTGTGCTAAACTCGGAGGTGTCGTCCGTTCGGCACTAGATCGGTTGGATCGTGATCAGATCGAAAAGAGTACGACTACATCAACCGCGTGATAAACGCTTCTGCTTAGCGATCTACAAGGGTATGTAGATGCTATCCGCCTCTCGTAGCTATGCATCTCCATGGATATATCTTGCGTGTGCGTAGAAAATTTTTGTTTTCCATGCAACGTTCCCCAACAGAATCTCTCTACGGATTGCGTGCGTACGAGAGTAATGATCCGATAGTGCTTCTCCATCCAAATCTAGACATTACTGGAGAACTAAAGGAGGGAGAATTATCCTTGTGGAGTCTCACTACTTTTTCTAAGGAATTAGACAAATAGAGAGTGATGAGGCGCCCAGAGCCGTGAGAGAAACTTTTTTCTCAATTGGAGTGCACCTTGCATGTATATTGGTGTAGGAGGGGGCTTGGCCGACATGGAGGAGGGGTTCTCCTCCCTTGGGAATTGGTCAAGGAGGAGGAGTCCTCCTACAACTCCTAGCCACCTCCTTAGTTTGTGGGGCAAGGTAAGGGCAGGGGGCACTCTTATTGGACATCTAGGCCCGTGTTGCTGCCCCCTAATAAATCTTAGCCTATTTGGGTAGCCCATGGCGCCTAGAATAATCTCGGAGGGCTCCAGTATTACCGGAGCCCTCCTATATTATTATTATTATTAGGACCTTCGTAATTTTTATTGGTTGTTTCGTTCTCCTATGCCTCCTTTGCTCTTTCGGAGGATTTGGTTGGAGTGGTGTTGCAATGCTCAGCTGGCGGATCTGCCTCTAGTTTTATCGTGTGCTAATTAAGCAAAAGGAGTTTTTCTGTGGCTTCAAATTGAGCTAGGCATTTTATTGTGACCAGGCAGACATGGACCTCTGAAAGCGCAAGTTTACTCCTAGAGGGGGGTGAATGGGAGATCTTTAGAAATTTACCATACTCTGATGAATTTGACGAAGATCATAGTGAAGAAATAGAAACACGAGGGAACTAAGTCATCACAGAAATAAAAAGTATGCATACATAATACATACAGATGAAGGACATACAATCATATAGTCATACAAACATGAGGAAGATGAACTGAAGAAATAGAATACATAGCTTGATGAAAGTCTTCAGTTCAAGTTCTTAAGAAAGTAGATCAAAAATTCTTCAGCAGCGGAATAATGTAAAGGGATGGGTGATGAATTTGAAACCAGGTTGGCTCAGTGAAGATACATCGATTTGGTAGACCAGTTCCAGTTGTTGTATCAACTGTACGTCTGGTTTAGGCGGCTGAGATGAACTCAGAGGACACACAGTCCTCACTGTATTCCTCTTGAGCTAAGGTCACTTAAACCTCGCCCAATGACTCGTGGTAAGTCTTCAAGGTAGACTTCCAAAACCTTCACATGCTTGTTCACCGGCACACTCCAATGACTCTCGGTGTGCTCAAAACGTGATGCCTAACTGCCTGGAAGAATGACAGTCTTCAAAGGTAACAGGCGTCAGATCACACCGATCAATCTCTTCAGTGATGCTCAATCACTTTGGCTCTAGATTTTTCCTCACTTGGATTCTCTCAAAGTCGTCAGAGTATGGGTTGTTCTCAAATGACAAATGTCAAGTTCTCTTGGAGCAGCCAACCAACAAGTGATTATGGGGGCGGCTATTTATATCCTGGGAGGCAACCCGATATGAATTGTCATAAATGTCATTCTCTTATTCGATCGTTGTCAGGATAAGGATCCACTCGACAGCTGGCCCGCATTGCAGCAACGGTCGGAATTTGAACTCTCAAATTCGTCGGGGCACTCAATTTCCTCACTTTTAGGCAGCACACTGGCAAAATCCTAACTCCTTAGCCTGACCAAATTCATCAGCGACCAAATGAACTTCGTCACTATCACTAGCAAATGCGTCAGCTGTTCCAGAGATTTCCAAAGGCTTCACTCGAAGCGGCTTGTGTATATATAGGCTTGAGCATCACTTTGGAAATGTGAACTATGTTTCACCTAGACCCCCTTTAACAATACGGTTTTTCATATGACTCAAATAAGAAGAAAGAAACTACAAAAACAAAAGTCTTCAAGCTTCCAGTCTTCACATCAATTTCCTCAAAGGTCGTACCAATTTCATCACCAAATTCTTCACTTGAAAAATCCAATTTTTAGGGGTCATCTTCCATCTGTTAAACCAAATCTTCAGGGACTATATTTCCTATGTGCACTCACAAACATATTAATTCCTCAACCTATTTGTCTTCAATACTCCAAAACCACTAAGGGGGCACTTGATGCACTTACAACCTCTTTCGGGCATGCAACACCATCACCATTAGAAATGGGCGCAAGGGGTTGTTATGGCACGGCAACTGGAGTGGTCACCCCCCTGAAATTGCTTGCTCCGGAACTCTTCAAGATTGCTTCAAGAAAGAATAGGACAGTGCACCAGGAGTTGTGCTACGAAAACTGGATTTGCGCACTCGTAAGGATCCATTCTTTACCTCAGCTTCAGGAATAGTCGACCTTTGGGCTTGGTTAATCCAGGTGCACCTCTCGCCTAACCAGGAGGACTCCATAATCTGGAACCTAACTTCGAATGGGGCATACTCTTTCGCTTCCACGTACGTGGCCCAATTCCATGGTTCCCACCCCAAGTTCACCGCCGACAAGATCCGGTCTGCTCATGCTGAGCCTAAGTGCACGTTTTTCGCATGGCTTTTGCTTCATGGTAGTATCCTCATGGCTGATATGCTGGCTATTCGTGGATGGCCGCATGACCCGAGATGCCAGCTTTGCCTTCACGCACCGGAAACTGCAAACCACCTTTGCAAGGATTGCTCTTCTGCGGTTGCCGTCTGGAATCACATGTCTGCCTGGACACATGAGGACTTGCCAGTCTAAGGTTTCCTTCTAGACCCCGCTGATGTCTCGGGATGGTGGGATATGAGCTGAAGGAGGCAAAGCAAGGCCGCAGACGCCGCAGTGGGAGGCTTATCTATGCCATGTGGAATATTTGGAAGGAGAGGAACAAACGCATTTTCACGGTTCCCACATGACGCAATATGAGGTTGTGATGCTAGCCTTTGACGGTACCAAGCAAAGGGAGAGGGCGTTTGGCGTCGACGTACCAATTGTCGGTGTGGGCTAAGCTCGGGTCGGACTTTTTCCTAGGGTTGGACACGTTCCCATAAAATGTTAGATGTATACCATATGAAACAAAAATAAAATGCTATCAGTAACTATTTGGGGGAAGAGGGATCACACTTGAAACCATATCCTCGTTAATCTGTCTATTTGTGTGCTCTTAATTTTATTTATTGTTACTCCTTATGTCTGTGATAATATAACACTTGAAACCGAAAATGGTAGTTTGAGTTTTGCTGACAAAACAATCTGGAAAGAATAGCCTATCAGAGAAAATAAATTGAAAAAATGCATCAAGATTAGATAATCAAATGAGTGATCTTCTTTACCTGGTCCTTGATGTGTGAAGTAACCATCAGGAGCTCCTTGTCTGCAGAAAAAGTGCAGAAAATCTAAGCAAGATAACATAGCGTACTAACTTTATCTAATGGAAAAGAGGAAGCAAACTGAAGGGTTGCTTTGAGCAGATTGCACATCAAAGATATGCGTGGTGTTGAACTAAAATGTAGCATGCGGAACGTCTATGCATTCTTCGGTGTGAAAAAGTTTGCGAATCATATTTCATCTCATTTTTAGCATCTTTCTGAGTTTGCGTGAAAGAATTAAAATTCAATCCCTGCTTGAGTGGATGAATCCATGCATAAATCAGCAAGGAAAGTCACTATTTGTTGATTTAGATCTTCAGTACAAATGCCTATCAAAATAAATAAAATTAAACTCTTCCTTTTCAGAAAAAGGTAGGCTCAACCAATTTAAGCAAGATGCATTTGGTTACGATCACAAAACACACACTATTGTAGCTTTAAATTATTGTCCAATAATACAACACTAAGCAATGCAAAGCAAAGGCATATAAACTATTAAGTTCCATTTTGGAGTGATGGGCATATTATGAGATTGAAGGGCACAATATTTCAACCGTTCAGTTTCTGAATTCTTAAGATTTGGGTTAGTCTGTTGATCCTCTTAAAAGAGACTCCTCACGTTTTCTTCTCCCATAGGAAATTGCTTACTTTCTGATAAATAAAAAACATACATACATGAATAAAGTAGTTGGAAGGATACAACAGACATACTCACTGAATTGATCACAATTCTACAACACTGAGAAACTGCATAAAACGTTACAACACTTGCCTTTGTGGGGAGTACTTCATAGTTTCACACTCATTAGCTTCGCATTAGACATGATTGAATGGAACAACGGATGCAAGCCAAGATGGCAAAGCTTCGTTTGAGACTCCGCGCTCTCGTTCCGTACCACGTCTCTGCCGTCGGCCAATCCGGCCCCGGCACCCAGCTTCCCGACGGCGGCCACTCCGGCCCCGTCGTCCACCCTCCCTCGCTGCCCTCTCCCGTCGGGCATGGCCCCGTCCCCAACCCCTGGCTGGCCTCGCGAGCAGCCTCTCGCCGCCGAGCTCAGCGGAGCCATGCGCCTCCCCCACCTCCTACCGCTAGGCTCTCTGCTTCGGCATGCCTGAGCTCCCCGACCCTGTGGTCCCCACTCCGCCGGCCGCCAGGCACGGCCCACGCTCGGAGATCCACCGGGTCGTCCCTGACGCGCCGCTGCTGCTGCAGCTGGACGCGCCGGCTCCCCAGGCCCCTTGGGAGCAGGTTCGTGGCCGCAAGCGCCCCCGCCCTCGCCGCGATCTCTGGCCGGATGGGGGGCGCCCCTCTCGTCCCGCCTGGCCCGTTCGCGCGGGGGAGTGCTCCCGCTGCTTCAGCACGCGGCACCCGCGCAGCGAGTGTCGCCGCGATATCCGGTGCTCTCGCTGCCGACACTACGGGCATCTGCGGCGGCACTGCACCAACCCTCCCTACCGCCCGCGGCGGTGCCCCCAAGCTGTGCTCCTCCCCTCTCCTCGGCCTCTGCTCGCCCTGTCGATTCCTCTGGGTCCAGCGTCGCAGGTCCCTGCCGACCCACGTCTTCCGGGTCGTGTTGTGCGTCTGCTACCTCTCCGCTCCCCTCTGAGCCGTGCTCTGCTTCACCCGTGAGGTCATTGACCGCCTCCCTGGTGGCAATGGGCACGTCGGTGCCTCTTTTGGGTCACCCTGCTCGCCGACCGGAGGTCGTGCTCTGCTTCCTGCCTCGATCGGTGGAGGTCGTGGCGGCCGAGATGGAGCAGCATCAGCTCACGCTTGTCTCCACCTTGGCCAGCAACCGTTCTGGGGTCTCCTGCGCTGAGGTCGCGCTCGCGCTCTAGCAGCGCTTCCACCTCGCTCCACGGGACATCTCCGTTCATCGCCACCACCTCGAGCCCTTCCTCCTCAGGTTCGCGGACCCTGCCTCCTGTGCCCGCTTCGCTACCGGAAACGCGCGTTTTCCGTGATTCCGTCTATTCCTCCACCCTTGGAGCAGCGTGGCCGGCGCAGAGCCGGTCGATCTTCTCTTCAGGGTGGACATCGAGATGACTGGCATCCCCGACCATGCCTGGCATCACTCCACGGCAGAGTTTCTCCTCGCTCCCTTCTATGAGATTGAGCACTTGGCGTCGGAGACACGCGACTAATCCGACCGCTTCGCGTTCAAGCTGTGTGCATGGACCAACAACCCCGATGCCATCCCGAGGCATTTCGAGCTCTTTCTCCTGGATTCTGATGCAGTTCTTCCTAATGCCAATCTCGCGGTGGCTGGGCAGCTATCTCTACGAGTCTACCGCCGCCCGGTAACTATTTTCGTCACGGAGACGGCCGACTACCGGCGACCTGCGCCTCGGCCACAGGCCAGCCGCGGCGACAACGACGGGCCCCCTGGAGATGATGATGGCTCGGCCGGCGATGTCCCTGGCTCCCCGCCTCTGCCAGACCCGTGGCCTAGTTGACATGAGTTCCCGCGTCGTTCCGGGGACAATGATGCTACCACTGATAGGTTTGCGCTGGGCGGCGCCGCCGGGAAGCGGCGTCGGCGGCGGCGATACGGTGCTCTGCCTCCTGCCAGGATTTGGACGGGCGTATTGGGCCCCCACCCCTTGGACCCCACCCCTCCTACCCGCCTGTCTGACGCCTTGGCCCACCGACTTTCTTTTCCAGCTTTGGGCAAAGCGGCTGCCACGGATTTGGACGCTTCCGGTGCTGGGGCCCATCCCGCGTTGATTCTGCCGTTGGCTAGGCGACCAGAGGCAACGACCATGTCTCCTCTCCGCGCGGATCCTGCGGACGATCCTCCTCGGTCTCCTACCCCTTGTGTGTCGTCCCCCACCCTGGGGGCGTGACCTACCGCAACTCAATAGCTGTCCAGATCCTGTTGGGTTGAGACCTGCCTCGGACCCTACAGCCTCTGTCGCCTCTCCCTGTCGCCCCGCAACTGGGCCCTGACCATACCGCCCCGTTCCGTGCGCCCAACAGTTGCGGGCCTGACGATGAGGCAGTGCTGGCGCAAATCCCCTGCATGTCTATCTCCCCATCCTCATCCCAGCAGGGTGGGCCTGTACCTATGCAAAACGCTGATTGGCTCGCACCTGCCTCGCAGCCTCTCGCCACCTCAGGGGTGGGGGATGTTCTGGGGGGCCCGCCGCCCTCCCACGACGAGGGCAACCGCATGACGAACCCCATGGCTGTTGTTGCAGAGGATCAGGTGGGCCAGCTGCATGGGGGCATCCTTTCCATGCATGGGAGCAATTCGTCTGGCGAAGTTAACCACTTTTTGCTGCCCCTGCTCCAAGCTGCTACTCCGGTTCTTCCCACGCCCGCGGCCCCTCCACGTCGTCGGTGCAATGAGCTGCCACCAAACTTCACGCCGTGGCGTAGTGGGCGGATAGCCATGAATGACCGTGGCCTAGTCTCCGAGCTAAAGGCCAAACGTGTGCTGCTCAAGCACCTGGGGCTTCTCAAGGAGGATCAACCGCTATCAGATAGCTTACTCCAACAATACGCCAGCCTCTTTGACCGCCCGTTGGTGGCCGAGACTGTGCAGGCCCTAGCAGACTTCTATGGCTGGAAAATTCTCACTAGTGCCATTGGGTGTACCCCTCCTGGATCCCCTGTGGCTCAAGGGCGCCTTGTCATGGATTGACATTCGTGTTTTGGTCCCTTCTATGGAAAAATTGTTTGTTTCCATGAATAGCAACCTTAAGATTGTTTTTTGGAATGTGCGCGGCCTTAATTGCCCAGCTAGGCGCGGCGCCGTTCAGTCTGTCCTCTCCTCGGTCTCCCCGAGTGTGGTTTGCCTACATGAGTCCAAGCTCGCTGCGGTCTCACCTTCCATTGTCTCCGACACCTGTGGTGCGGCCTTTCAGGACTTCTTTGCTCTCCCGACCACTGGCACGCCTGGGGGGGTCATCCTAGCCTGGCGGGGCGACGAGATCTCGCTCTCCAACCCTGACATTGGTCTGTATCATGTCATCGTCTTGGCCTCTGTGCCGGGTGTGGCTGGGCACTGGTGGCTGACTGGCGTCTACGGACCCCAACATGACGAGGACAAGCTTGCCTTCCTCGCTGAGCTGCATGATGCGCGTTCCTTGTGCGCCGGTCCCTGGCTGATTGGCGGCGACTTCAACATGATTGCAACGGCCGAGGATAAGAGTAATGAGCGTTTGCATCATGGGATGATGAGCAGATTCTGTCGTTTCATTGCTGACGAGGAGCTTCATGATGTTTATCTCCATGGTCGGTGATACACCTGGTCTAGCGAGAAAGACTCACCCACTCTGGAGCGCATTGATCGGGCACTCTGTACCTCCAGTTGGGCGACGGGGCACCCCAACTACTTCATGCGATGCCTCTCCTCCACGGTGTTGGATCACGCCCCACTCCTAATCAACTGCACCCCGCATACTCCAGGGCCTCGCGGGTTTCATTTCGAGAAGTTCTGGCCAAAAATTGATGGCTTTCATGAGACTATGGCTGACGCTTGGAACTCTTGCCCTGCGGACGATGACCCGTTCAGACGCATCTTTGCCCGTCTCAAGTTCACTGCCAAGCGCTTGCACAGCTGGAGCGTGTGCCGCATCGGGCATGTGGCTCTGCAGCTTTCCGTTGCCCGCGAGTTTATTGCCAGGCTCGATGCTGCCCAAGATTTCCGCCCTCTTTTGCTACACGAGGCCTGGTTCCGGCGCCGACTGAAGGTTGCATATCTGGGCCTCGCTTCGCTGGATTGTTCCATTGCTCGCCAGTGGGCCCATTGCTCCTGGCTCCAGGTCGGGGAGCCAATACTTCCTTCCTGCGTGTTCGGGCGGCACAGAGAAAGCAATGCACTAGAATCACTTCCCTTCAGGTGGAAAGCGCTGAAATTTCGGATCAGGCAGCCATGGCTGATTCCATCCACGAGTTCTTCACTAGGGCGTTGGGTACCCCTGACCATAGGGCTTTCTCCATAAACCTTGACGCCCTCGATCAGCACTCATTCGATCTTTCCGCCCTCGACATGCCGTTCTCTGAGGACGAGATATGGACTGCGATCAAATCTCTACCGTCTGGCAAGGCCCCTGGCCCGGATGGGTATTCTTCAGAGTTTCTTTGCTCATGCTGGGACATCATCAAGCACGACATTTGTGCAGTCTTCCACAAGCTCTACTCCCTCAACGGTTGTGGCTTCCAAGAGCTCAATGAGGCCTTCATTACTCTGCTCCCTAAGCGGCCCGATGCGGCGTCCATTGCCGACTACCGTCCCATCAGCCTCATTCACCTCATTGCCAAGCTGGTGGCGAAGGTCTTATCTCTGTGCCTAGCACCACGACTTTGCGAGATGGTTTCGGCAAACCAGAGTGCATTCATTGCTGGGCGATGCATACATGACATTTTTTTGCTCGTCTAGCAAATGGCCCGACGCCTCCATAACCTCAAGCTTGCTCGCGTGATGCTCAAGCTCGACATCGCGTGCGCCTTCGACTCGGTTTCCTGGCCCTTCCTCCTGGACATATTGCGCCACCTCGGGTTCGGGCCACGCTGGAGGGAGTGGGTCTCCATCCTACTTTGCACGGCAAGTACGCGGGTGCTGCTCAACGGCTGTCCTGGGCCGCCTGTCACTCACCGCAAGGGGCTCCAATAGGGCGACCCGGTTTCTCCCATGTTATTTGTCCTGGTCATTGATGTCCTCAGCCGACTCCTTCAGCGTGTCATCGCTGCGGGCATCCTCATGCAGCTTACTCCGTGCCACATGGCCTCTAGCATCTTCCTGTATGCTGACGATGTGGTCATATCACCCCACAGTGTATGAGCTGGCAGTGGTGCGCAAGCTCCTTCGGGTCTATGGTGTCGCCACTGGTCTGCACACCAATTTTTCCAAGTGTTCGGCCACACCCATTCATTGCTCTGCAGATGATCGCAGCGCAATCGTCGGTGGCCTGGAGTGCCCGATCATGGATTTCCCAACCAAGTATCTTAGACTTCCCCTCTCCATCAGGAAGATCTCTTCCTCCGCGCTGCAACCATTCATTGACAAGCTCGAGTGGAAACTTTCGGCGTGGTGGGGATCCATGCTTTCGAGGGGCGAGAGACTTTCCCTGGCCCGGCATGTTCTAGGTGCCATGCCACTTCATATTCTCATGGCGATGGCTATTACCCCTCCCATCTTGAAGCAGCTCAATCACCTCGTACGCTCCTTTCTCTGGCGTGGGAGGAAACAGGCCAATGATGGCCATTGCCTTGTAAATTGGGCTACGGTATGTCGTCCGATCTCTCTTGGCGGCCTGGGCATCCCGGACTTTCAGCGGGCCGGCATCGCCTTGCGGTCCAGATGGCTATGGATCCAATCCACCAACCCCTCGTGTCGATGGCATCACCTCCATATGCCCAGCAGCCCCGAGGTTCAGGCTATTTTCAGGGCCTCCACGTCCTGGACCCTTGGTGCTGGCCGTTCTTGCAAGTTTTGGGTGGATCACTGGCTCTACGGCAACTCTATTTAGGAGACTGCACCGCTGATATTCCAGAAGGTACCGAGGCGCTGCCGTAAACTCACCTCCGTTCGTGATGCCTTGCTAGACTGATCTTGGGTGCGGCAAATTTTGGGCTCTCTTGGGCCAGCGGCTCTATTGCAGTACGTTCAGCTATGGCGTCGCCTACGGCATATTGCGCTCTCTGAGACGCCCGACCTCATCAGATAGAGATGGACCTCGACAAGGATCTACTCGGCGAGTTCCTGCTATCAAGCTCTGTTCCATGGATCCATCGAAGCACCCCACTGGCAGCTCACGTGGAGGCCATGGGCGCCTCTCCGGGTGAAGATCTTCTTCTGGCTCGCTCTTAGGGATCGCTGCTGGACTGCGCAGCGTCTTGCCCGGCATGGCCTGCCGCACGATTCGACATGCCCCTTATGCGACCAGGAGCCGGAGACGATGTCTCACCTGCTCTCGGGTTGCCCCTTTTCCCGACAGGTTTGGCACGAGATCTTGAGCTGGTGTCGGCTTCCAGTCTCCATTCCCTCTGTGGACGTCCCATTCCTTGACTGGCTCGCTGCGTCCACGGCAAAATCCCCGCTCTGCCTGCGTCGAGGCTTCACTTCGCTAGTCCTGCTCACCGCCTGGTGGATTTGGAAGCAGCGCAACTCCTGTGTCTTCCACAACGACAGGGCATCCGTCCCGCACCTCACGATGACAATCAAGGACGAGGCTCGTGCATGGACACGAGCAGGCGCCAAAGGAATATGCACCATCTTGCCACAGACGTAGTGTCTAGGACCTGGGGTGCGTACCCCCCCTTTTTCTGATTGTATGCCCCACCTCCTGACTCATGCCGCCATGCGTGTTCATGCTTGTCAGAGGTGTTATTCTGTACTTGTTGTTTGCTACTTCTTATACCTATCAATGCAATGATACACAAGTCTTTTGCGTATTCGCGAAAAAATATTCTTTCTGAAACTCTTCTAATAATGTTGGCCTCAACATCAGACAAGCCAGCTATCCGAGTTTTGCACTTCCGTAGAAGGGAAAACCATGGTACATCCGTCAGGCAACAACAGCAGTACAACTACAATTACAAAGTAATGCATCTAAATAATATACTTCCAATCCCTTGGTGCCCCAGATCCATAAACAAAATTGAAGGGTGGATGCGAGGCTAATTAAAGAATGAGCAATGAGCCCCTACCTTGGTTACCGTCGGCTGAAGGTCTGAACAGGTCAACAACATTGTGTTGTTTGTCAGGCACGGCTGTGGCAGCACCTTCAGGAGGCCAACAGTGCCATGGAAGGTTGAGGACGGGCATGTTAGAGAGAGAGGAGGCTCCAGTCTGGTGCAGGTAGGAGGATCCACTTGCGCTGGAGGTGGTGTCGCCGACGGGGGCCCGGGAGTCGTTGCGCATGGAGGTGGCCCAAGTTGGGCATGCCTAAGCTGCAGGGTATCGGCGGGGTGCGACGCGTGTCCTGGTACTTTCATCGTGGATCCGGGTCCCTGCCCGGTGTCGCACCATCGAGGCTGAAAAGAAAGCAACTCCATGGTTTAATTTCAACAATAATTCTGGTGGAACCAACCAAAATCAATCTCACTCCAATGGAGCTCCCTTGGCAGGTAGAGACAGAGACACGGGAGGTAAAAGGACTGCTGCTCCAGGGGAGTCGTCTCGATGAACAAAACGGATGCCGAGGAAGATGCAGAGATCGGCTCCCAACCGTCGGGGAGAAATTGATGTTCTTTTTTCTGGCGGAGATGGTGGCCGATCTGGCGGAGATGGTGGTCGATCGGTTTATTTTTCTTTCGGGGAACAGAAGGGTCCGTGGCTTTTATTACGACAAGAAATGGAGAGATGGCTGGTCGTTCGGTATATGCTCGTTGTCATTGTTAATGGAACGCACTGAGGTGACGACGTGGCATGCGTTATGCATGTGCAGAATTGCTGATCTGAGTGGGCCGGTGACATGGAGATTGCATGTTGAGAGAGCATTGACGTGGCATCGATGTTCATGTGGACAGTGCGCATGTAGAGAGAATTGCTATAGTGGGGAGCAACTTCTTAAGAATGATAGATTTGGAGGTTTTTTCACCTATTTGTTCTATATGAAAAGGCAGTGGTCCTACCGGTTTCTCGAAAAAATGTGTGAAGTCTCGTTGTCTCCGATTTCGACCTTTCCTCGACTCACCTGCACCGTCGACATTGTGACAACGCACGTCGTCTCCAACTTCGACTCCATACACCGACAATAGTCAAGGAAATGGGCACGAATCATGTTGTTGGATGGTTAGGAGGACAGTGGTATTCCCAGGCCACCAAGGTTCAAATCCTGGTGCTCGCATTTATCCTGAGTTTATTTCAGGATTTCTGGCAAGGAGACATTCCTATCGACTACGAGGCACCTACGATGACTTCGTAAAATCTCAAGACAATATGCCGGCTCAGTCTTTCGGAGGTGCTCATAGGGGTAGGGTGTGCGTTCATAGGGGTGAGTGTATGCGTGTATATACGACGCTTGCGTCTGTATTGTGTTAAAAAGGAAATGGGCCCGGTCCAAAACTAGAGGGGTATGCTATTTGGCAGTTATTCTTCACAATGGGCAAAGAATAGGAGTCAGAAACCCAAACTAGGCTTAGATAAGGCCCAACGAGTGTCTGGCAGGTTTCCTCTCTGACCCCGTCTTCCTCAGGGTTGTGAAGTTATCTGCTCATAGCCATAGCCATAGCCCCGGGAGAATATCCGGTACACCCAACCCCTAGGGTGCTCCCGGTGCTCCAAACTCCGTAGCACATTCTTAAATGTTCGAAAAATTCTGAAAAAAATCGAGCACCTCTCGTTCAGACACTACTACACATCTCTGTGTGTGCCCCTACATCTATGTCTTCGACACTACTACTTATGCCATTTATGTGCTACAAATGGATCCTACCGACAGGATGATAATTCTCATGGTGGCAAAAAAGCAAGATATCTGTGTCCGGAGCTTCCAGAGGTATGTTCTGATAATGGGAAGCTTCTATTGCGAGTGAAAATATCAGCAGAATAGCTAACGAAATAATTACGAATATATTTTTCACCTCTCGATCTCCTGAGGTCCCGGTGCATTAGTAGCTTTGCTTTGTTCTGTTGCAATTTACAACCAAATCCCCGGCAGAAAACTGTTTGACATCTCGAAATTTGGATCCCTGGTTATCATTTGTTTCCCTTATGTGCCTTCTGTTTCATTTGCCGTGATTGTTGTAGTTTAGATCCACTCTTCTTCTGTTTATGATAAGTACAACCCTTGGAAGGTTTGGTGGCCTCTTCCACATCTAGCTTATGGTCTTAGGCTCCTGCTTCATCCTCATCTCGCTTATGCCAAGCCTTTTCAGCATAAAAAAACAGCATTTAGAGAGCAAGTAGTTCCTTTGTACTTTAGACTCTCCGAGTCAAATGTTTGAATTTCTCCACTTTTGCATGCAGGAAATCTGGCATCACACACAATCCCTAGTGCCAATGCGAGACGCGGCCAGGGCTGCCTGTGTGTCTCGTTCCTTTTTGAACTCCTGGAGATGCCATCATCACCTCACCTTCACCAATGAAACAATGTGGTCAAAAGAAACTTTATTGAAGGGAACAACTGACCCGAATTATAGAAGAAACAGAAGAGAGTATAACAACAATATTGACCGTATTCTGGCAAATCATAGAGACGTCGGTGTGAAGACATTTGGGTTTGTATTTTATGGTAGTTACTGTAGAAGTGCATGCTCTAGCCAATGCAACCAAAAGACCAATCTGATGGAAGAGACTAGGCAGCACATTATATGTCAACACCCCACCCTCACATGTGGCTCCCTCAGGCCTAAACGTGGACCGAAAGTGGGCTGCAATTTAATTGCGTCAGCCGGGTCTTGAACACAAGACCTCTTGGCTCTGATACCATGTAGAAGTGCATGCTCTAGCCAGTACAACCAAAAGACCAATCTGATGGAAGAGACTAGACTGCACATTATACGACAACACTTACAATACCAAATTTTATAATCGTCTCAATAATTGGCTTCAGATTGCTATTACACCAATGATGGAAAAACTTACCCTTACATCGGAGAAGGCAAAGTATGAGTTCCCTTGTTCACTTTTATCTGATAGAAGTGGAAACACGATACGGCATCTCGACCTTGCTAATTGTATCTTGCATCCCACAGTTAACCTTAATTTGAGATGCCTGATAGTATTGGATTTGTACGAAGTGCCTATCACAGGGGGTGAGTTAGCGATCCTTCTTTCCAAATCATTTGCTCTGGAAAAATTGACACTCCTACATTGTCATGATATACGCCGATGATGTGGTCTTATTCATCAAGCCAAACTACACGGATCTGTCATTTGTTCAAGAGACTCTCAAAATATTCGGAGAGGCATCAGGGCTCAAGGTGAACTATGCTAAGTCGTCTGCCATTCTTATCAGAGGGGAAGAAGGGGATGAGGAGATGGTCCGGAACATGGTGCCCTGGCAGATTGAAAAGTTCCCATGCAGATACTTAGGCTTGCAGCTCAGCATCAAACAGCTCAAACGATCGGATTGGCAGCCGATGATTGACTCTGCTCTGAGAATCCTGCCGGGATGGCAGAGAGGGATGGTGACCCGGCCCACAAGGCTGATCCTAGTTAACTAGGTCATGAGGGCAAGACCTACACATCACATCACATGACTTTTGTCTTGGTTGTAAGTCATTGTTCGTCCCGCAAAGTTTATTTAATAACCGTAGTGGAATCAATTAACTCAAATATCTCAACAATTTTATTTTCAGGTGTCAGTGCCGCCGACTCAGCTCAAACGATCGGATTGGCAGCCGATGATTGACTCTGCTCTGAGAATCCTGCCGGGATGGCAGAGAGGGATGGTGACCCGGCCCACAAGGCTGATCCTAGTTAACTAGGTCATGAGGGCAAGACCTACACATCACATCACATGACTTTTGTCTTGGTTGTAAGTCACTGTTCGTCCCGCAAAGTTTATTTAATAACCGTAGTGGAATCAATTAACTCAAATATCTCAACAATTTTATTTTCAGGTGTCAGTGCCGCCGACTTATGACTTGATCTCTCAACCCTGAGGCAAATGCCAAAACAGAACCATGACAAGCTCAAGGGTGTGCAGATAACTGGTTTCTTCCCCCAGAAGACTTTGGCTGAGCTACTGACCCTTTAGTCCCGGTTCAATCCAGAACCGGGACTAAAGGCCCTCCACGTGGCCGGTCCACCTTTAGTCCCGGTTGGTAACACCAACCGGTACTAAAGGAAATTTCCTGATTTTTTTTGAAATTTTTTTTTAAATTTTTTTGAATTTTTTATTTTCAAATTTCTGAATTATTTTAACATCTAATCTCTAATCACCCCTCATCACTGCTCAATTTAATCTCTAATCACCCCTCATCATTCCAAATCATCTCACTTCTCGAACGGTCACCCATCCTCTCACTACTCCAGCCTGAGCACGCTTAACTTCCGGGTTCTATTCTCCCTCGTTTCCAAGTCTGCACTTGTTGTTTTCCTGACAATAGTAAGATGTCAATCCTATTAACCCTCAGGAATTTAGCTTGAGCATGAAGTCACATATTTCACTGTTTGAGTTTAAAACTATTGTTCTAAAAAACAATAATTTTTTAGTAACACTAATATTTTTGAATAAGTAGTTTGACCACCACAGTTTGACCAGATTTGACCAAAATTCAAAAAAGGTGAAATAATTATTTAATAACACTAATATTCTTGAATAATTATTTAGTAACACTAATACTTCTTGAATAAGTAGTTTGACCATAGTTTGACCAGATTTACTGAAAATTTAAAAAAACTGAAATTTGAGCATAACTTTTTTTCCTTTTGGAATTTGAGGATTCTAGAAATTTGCAAACAGGCCATAGGCCGTCTCCATCGGATGTAACTTTTCGAGTAGATGATTTTTCATATAAAAAACTTTTTCATCCGAGTTCGTATGCAAAAGTTATGCCCATTTTGCAAATTCCAGAGAGATTTTGTAAATAAAGTCGAAATTCATATTTGTAAATTTTCCCAACAACTAGACCACATATTACATGTGAAACTTATTTTCTTTTATTTTTTGACATTTCCATCATTTTCTTTTATTTTTTTTAAAACTGAAAAGGCGATCCAGGGGGGTATAGTTTGAAAATGGGACCTTTAGTACCGGTTCGTGGCACGAACCGGGACTAAAGGTCTCATCCCCATTAGTCCCGGTTCGTGCCTCAAACCGGGACTAAAGGTCTAATCTTTAGTCCCGGTTTGTGGCACGAACCGGGACCAATGGTTGTGGGCCAGGAGCGAGGCCCATTGGTCCCGGTTCATCCCACCAACCGGGACCAAAAGGTCTAGATGAACCGGGACTAATGCCTTAGCCGCACGAACCGGGATCAATGCTCACATTAGTCCCGGTTCTAGACTGAACCGGGACTAATGAGCTGAGCCGGCCTGGACCATAGCCCTGTTTTCTACTAGTGACGGCATATTCTAGAGAGTTCAGCGTCACTTGAGTGCCTTATATTAGACACTGTAAAAGTGAATCGTCGGTGCTATGGCCATATATCTAGGAAATGTTCTCCCCTGGACGAGGCATATATCAAGGAGGCATGCGAGTCGATCGTGGCTGTAAAGACGTACATCAAGGGGATGGTTCCATCTACAGTTTGGTTGGATGTTTTAGGGCCTTAGCCGGTGTCATTCTTAATAGCATACTCGATGATGCCCGCACGTTGCTGTGTAAATTGCCTGCAATGTATTTTTGATACTCGAGTATAAAAAAGGGTTGTCGGGATTTTGGATACGAAAATGGTAACTGAAACCACATATAATACGAAAATGTTATAGAATTGACGTTTTCTGAGAGTGGTTTTTTGAGCAAACGCTCTCTAGTGCTTTCAATTTCACGCACAAATCTTAAAGCTGTGACATGTGTCAGTTACTATGGGGAACATGAAATTGATTATATATTACCGCACACACACCAGCACAAGAGGCAAGAGGTGGACATCTTGCTATACAAGGCAGAACACAAATTAAATAAAGCAAATTAGGTTCAGATCGAAACACCCACCCCTACAGCTAGTCACGCAAAACATAATCCCTCCCGTCTTAAAAAGATTCAGGTCATATTTTGACTCTCCAATTCCAGAACATGAAGCAACTATGTACAAAGAAACATTAGGGGAATGCACACAACCATGCAGTTTCAGTAACATGATAAAACATTATAATAATATGTAATCAGAAGACATGTAGAAATTTCAACAATGACAGTACAAATGAACAATTACTACACTCCGTTTGCTTTCCCGTGCAAATGCTGCCCGAGGACGCATAAAATGTTCAGCTACCACAGAAACTAGCAAACACCACCAGAGCTCTAGATGAAGTATATTCACTCTCATAAATGGAACACCATAATATTGGTCCAAACATTGAGATATGGCTTGATGAGAGATAACTTCTAACAGCTCAAACAAACAGGTTCAACACATGGAGAGCGCAAATTCAACGGAGCAGATCAAGGGCATGACGAGATCTATGGTTGTCAACCCTGTCTCCATCCACATATGTGAATCCATACCTCCCAGATTTTTCCCCGTGGCCAAGTGGGAGCGAATCTTTGAGCTCATCGTCCGGATGACGCCAACACGGTATGGGCACCGGCCACCTACTTCCATTATCCAATCATTTTCCACACACAGTAACGTTATCGGCAGATTTTGTTTATGCAAAACATCAAAGTGATGAGTAAATATAATGCACACCTGATTGGTTTACCGCTGCCAACTTCAACAGTCCTGTGTCAAACACAGTAGGCCAGATTTAATGCAAAGTTTTTCTTTTTCTCTTTGATAAAACACAAAATTTCAAGTCCTGCAGTTGAATATGCCAAACAAAAAGTCAGTGTACATACCCATTTTCCTTAAAATGTGCCAGCACTCGAATAATACAATCCCTGAACAAGAACGGGGTTCCTATTTTCTTATCATAGAAGTTCATGCCAACAAATCTCCCTTTAAAGTCAATCAGAGGCCCACCAATCCCAGCCTAGCAAACAAAAGGTGTCATTAAAGCAATATGAATGGAGAAGTTGCCATTTGTTTTGCCAAAGAGATATGGTCTAGTACATCATGTGACGGATACATCAAATAAGATTAACCCACGGCTCCACGAGCAGTACTAACCTTAGTGATCTTACAACTGGAGTACCTAAGATCTCTGTAGTCAAGCACGCCTGACCAGTCAGTTAGTCTCCCATGTGCAGCCATTAACCTGCCAGATTTGAAGCAGCGCCCCACAGCTACTACATTGGAATCTTCCAGAATTAGAGGATTCCACCAATCTTCATGAATTCTAACTGGACGAAGACAGCAGAAATCCTTGACAACGACAAGAGCAACATTGTAGTGTAAATTACAATATCGCAATTCCCCTTCTTTGCATTTATTGTTTGGAAGCAAAACTTCAATCTGCAAATGGCACTTGTGAGACTTAAGCAGAAAATGTAAGGGCCACATCAAGAACCAACCTTCAACTTTTCAGCAATCTTGTTTCCATCTTTAGGATCACTAACCAAACTCGCTGAAGTCAGAATGGGGGTGCATCCATTCCATTCAATAAATAAGCCTGTGCATGCGAAAAACCTCCTTTCTCCTGTATATATACCGCAGTTTTGATTGACAGCCAAGTTCAAATGTGGAATAGTAAAAGGCACATTACTGAGATATTACCGCTGAATGAAGCGAGTGCGACAACTCGTCGAGGTAAACTATGAGAACCCATTTCTGTGAGTTGGCTCCAGATACCTTTACCAGAATCATATATGTCACCAAAAGTCTCTTCGAAGGTATTAACCAAAACCAAGCCCTCTGTTCAATGTTAGATGGCACAATAGTAGTCAGTGGTAGAGGAAAGCTGTAAACAAGTGCAACGCAGTACCGACTTATAAGCATCAACTCACCACTGACAATGGTTTTTGATGGCTTTGGATAACCCAAGGAGTCTAGATCACCAGATCTGTCTATGTCCCCAAGTTGAAAACACCCATGAAGATAGTGTAATAAGGTTAGCTGATTAGCATTGACACCATGAGAGTACAACTATAAAAAAGGCTAAACAGCTTACGTGAAATGCTAAGTTTGCATCACTTGTGAGGATCTTATGAAACAATATCACTAGAAATGATGAGAAAATGCACAACAGCAAAATATATCTGGCTGTGTGCTCACCTCTTGCATAGGTGCAATATGGCATGGGCTGCACTGGCCTCTGTATTTTCATATCCTTGTGGGAACTGGAAAGACATAGTAAACTTGGAATAAATTTTACATCCCCATGAGTACGAACCAGAAGTAAAATAGACCAAATCAGCGCTACGCAACATCTACATTAACAGAATTGCAAGAGAAGAAAGAGGACTACGTTGTGAGGAGAACTGAGCAATTGCACTATACAGAACCTATAGGGTCAGGAAAAGATCATAAATCCAACTATTTACCACATTTTAAGTCCGAAACAGGATGAGATTAGAAAAATCTACTACTCCCTCCGTTCTATAATTCTCGTCGTGGTTTTAGTTCCACAAGAATTATGGAACGGAGGGAGTACATTCAACATTAATGTGTTACCTGAGGATAAAAAAGGGAAGTGGGAAGAAACTACGAACACCATACATAAATATAAAGCAGGAACAAAAAAGCTACTAACTTCAGCTTTGAAGTAATGATGAGTATTCTTGGTAGAGGCAGCCAACAAGCAAGTTGTTATGAAGGGATAAATAAACAATGAAAAGTGCAAGGAAATAACAAGTGTGATGCATAAAACCACAAAAGGAATGACACCCTACGCCCACGATCCAGATTCTTGCAAAATTAATATGCCTCGAAATGTTTGGTAATCAATATAGCCTAGCACAAATGGAATTAGTGCTGGACAAACATAAGCAAAAATACAAGAAAACACACAAGATATACCTGAACCTCTCAACTTCCCTTTTTGGCTTAAATTTCTCCAACCATTTGATAATTGTACTCCTTGGCACGAAGGAAGTTCTTTCCGCAACCAAAGAAAGGTTCATGCCAAAAAGGTTCCCATCACAATCAAAAAGTGGCCCACCTTCCCAAGCCTAGAAATAAAAAAAATAAAAATAAAGAGGCAACAATGGTTACATTGAATAAAAAAGAACGATATGGAACAAGAGGTACATAATAAAAACATGATTTATATGCCTCAGAGCTATATATTTCAAGTGCATATAGTTGCAGATAAAATACTCACACCATGGTGAAAGTGTACCTCAGAGATTTTACAAGTGGAAAGCATAAACTGTTTGCCATCTTCAGATCCACTTGAATCATTAGGTAATATCCCACTTGTGGCCATTAATGTGTCAGAATTGGCACGCGCGACAGCTAGTACTTTCATACTGGGAAGCAATTCCACCTGATGATCAAGACCCACTGGATGAACACCAAGGGTGACGAACACTATGTAGACAAGAGCAATCCCCTGATCCAAATCATAGTATCCCAATAACCCTCTGGCAACATCACCGTTGCGACACACTTCAATCTGTAATGAGACAGCAGGAGAAGTATTGAATGGTGACAAACTGACAATTATATTGAGCAAACAAGTAAAATAACTGAAGGATGATTAGCAGCACCAACTTTCAAGCTATCATGGCCTTCTCTTTTTTTATCATTGAAAACTTGCTGAAGTCAGAAACCTTGTGGCTTGCATCCCACATTGCAAGGCTATGCCCGAGCATGCAAATAACACCGAATGTCCTACACAAGATATAAATTTTAATCATCTGTAACTAATATTGTTAAATAAGATAAATATTTTAAAACTAAGAAAATTATAGTAAGACAGCATAGTCACCATCAGACAAAGCAAGGGAGACAACAGTTCTAGAAATTTTTGAGGTGACTTCTTTACTGAGCTCACTCCAGACACTTTGACCAGAATCACTAAAGCTATCAATCGGTTCTTCCGAACTGCCATCCGGATGTAATTCACCTAGTTAAAAAAATGATGGAACACAATTGTGAGTGCTCCAATAGAGTTGTAATAAAACATGTATAGAAAGATGAAGTGCCGGCAGACCTGAAGTCAACAGATCAAGTGTCTCTGCTCCGTCAGTGCAGATTCTCTTGTTCTTTTTGGAGCTTTCTGTTAGATCATCACCAGCTCTCTTAATTTTCAGCATATTCCTAACACTGAAGGGGAACAAAAGAAAATCCAAATGTTCAGTCATTGCCGGCAACAAAAGATTGTCGAACAACATTAATCAAAGGGTCCCCAATATAAGTCTTATGTCAGCTGATAGTCCTTGAACTAATATACTAGCTCTGTAACTAAATATAAGAAGTTTTTGCAGTTTAAATTGAACTGTAAAAACGACTTCTGAAAAAAAAAGAGGTTTACTGAACCACTAAGTGGCTGTTTGTTACTTACGCACTTCCAGATATACTCCATCAATGTCCCTCATATAAGGAAGTACTCCCTCCTTCCCATATTATATGTTGACACTACACTAGTGTAAAAAACGTTCTTATATTATGGGACGGAGGGAGTACATTATTTTGAAATGAAATAAAAAAGTATTCTGGTGCAAGAATAAATATTGAGTGCCAATGCCAGCGCAAAAATGTTAATTAGTACTGTTGTATCCTATCAAACTAGGCGTGGGAGCTCATCAATTCGATTAAAATAACTAAAAAGGAGAAAGGAAGTCTACCAATTTCACGTTGGGGTTAAAAGGTTGAACTTTGCACCCAAAATTGTACAGTACCAATTTTCACGTTCGGGGTTAAAAAGGTTAAGAAGATTAGGAGGATGTAGATAGATGATTGCCGGTTGTTCACCCAAAATTTGTAGAGGTTATTTCGGATTAATTAATCAAATCACTGAGTGACGAAAAGGTCATACCTGAGAAACCAGTGTCCAAGGATGCGGACGAGGTGGAGACAGCAGACAGGCGATGCGTTAGAGGGGGCGGCGACGAGCGTGAGAGGCGGAGAAGACGTCCGCCCGGCGGCTGTGGCGGTGGATTTTCTAGAGCGGCGTGTGAAAGGAGTCCGTGGTCTCGTTTTCTGGGGGCCACGGTCGGTGGCACATCGTGGAGGGAGGAAGAGGAAAGGTAAAAGAGTCCCGTGGTGATATTCATACAGAGTCCTCCACGACCGCTCTCGCGACTGCGTCGCCCCGTGGGCGGCCGGCCGCGCGCCGATCTCTTCCCCTCAAGTCCCCCTCTCCTCTTCCTTCCCGCCGCTGTTGCTGGTGCCCACGGCCGGCCTGGCCCTGGGGGCGCTGGTGGCGGCGGCCCTCCTGACCTTCCCCTCTCAATAGCTCTCCGGTGCGGGGTGGAGCTGCACCGGTGGGTGCTCCTAGGCGGCGACGGTCTAGCTGGCGGCGGGGTTCCTCGTCGCAGAGCGGGTAGGCGGCTGGGCGGCGGCGCCATCGTTGGCGGCGGGGTGGCGCTGCGACACGTCCTGGCGGCGGTGCTCGGCCCAGATCTAGGCCCTAGGGGGCCCATCTGGATCTAGGCCGACCGACGGCGTGATTCTCGGGAGGCGGGGGCGTGGCATTGCGTGACGGGATGCTGGCGACGCCGACGCTAGCCTGCTGCAGCACGGCCGGCGGGGCATAGCGGGCCCGTTTCGGGCCTGGGCAGGCCAAGGGTGACCTGGTATGCCCTGCTGCCGTGTCCGGTCGGCTACCGCGACGGTGCCGAAGGCGCAGGCTTCTCGCACTACCGCGGTGGAGGTGGTTCCCTTCCGCTCGGCCTTGGTGCTGCTGCTCTCGTCGTGTGGCACTTCTATCCGGTCTACTCGGCCTCGTGTTGGTGTCGTAGTGAGACGGCGTGGGTGGCGGCGCAACCGCGATGGCGCATTGGGCGGTGGTTTGGATGGTAGGCTCCGGATGGGTAGTGGTGTTTGGTGTGCGGGAGAAATCTTTACCGGTTCGTCCGACTCCGATGCGGTGACACCGGCGGGTGCCACCATTCCTTCTTGACGGGTGTCAGTGGTAGCCATCCCCCACTTTCCTCCGCATACTGAGGGAAACCCTAGGACTCGTCTGGGCAGCAGCGTCGTCAGCGTCGCATACTTTCTTGGAGCTGCTGCTTGGTACGCGGCACTCGGAGCCTTGGGCTGTGGTAGGGTGTTTCCGGAGGGCGCAGCGGTGGCGGGCCTTCCACGCTTTGTCGAGCTGTCGTTGTTGGCATTTGTTCTTCCTCTTTTCTGTCTTTGGGCTTGTTGTGCTGCTCGCCCCAGCGTCGCGATGTGTACTATGTTGGTTGGTTGTTTTGGAATACAAAGCGGGGGGAAACCCTTTTTCGGTAAAGAGTCCCGTGGTCTCGTTTGCTGGGGCCTAGGTCACGCCGCTTCGTTAGAGCTGAAGGAAATATGCCCTAGAGGCAATAATAAAGTTATTATTTTATTTCCTTATATCATGATAAATGTTTATTATTCATGCTAGAATTGTATTATCCGGAAACATATAATACTTGTGTGAATACATAGACAAACTAAAACGTCACTAGTGTGCCTCTACTTGACTAGCTCGTTAATCAAAGATGATTATGTTTCCTAACCATAGACATGTGTTGTCATTTGATTAAGAGGATCACATCATTAGGAGAATGATGTGATTGACATGACCCATTCCATTAGCTTAGCACCCGATCGTTTAGTATGTTGCTATTGCTTTCTTCATGACTTATACATGTTCCTATGACTATGAGATTATGCAACTCCCGTTTGCCGGAGGAACACTTTGTGTGCTACCAAACGTCACAACGTAACTGGGTGATTATAAAGGAGCTCTACAGGTGTCTCCAAAGGTACATGTTGGGTTGGCGTATTTCGAGATTAGGATTTGTCACTCCGATTGTCGGAGAGGTATCTCTAGGCCCTCTCGGTAATGCACATCCCATAAGCCTTGCAAGCATTGCAACTAATGAGTTAGTTGCGAGATGATGTATTACGAAATAAGTAAAGAGACTTGCCAGTAACGAGATTGAACTAGGTATTGAGATACCGACGATCGAATCTCGAACAAGTAACATACCGATGACAAAGGGAACAAAGTATGTTGTTATGCGGTCTGACCGATAAAAGTCTTCGTAGAATATGTGGGAGCCAATATGAGCATCTAGGTTCCGCTATTGGTTATTGACCGGAGACATGTCTCGGTCATGTCTACATTGTTCTCGAACCCGTAGGGTCCGCATGCTTAACGTTATGATGACAGTTTCATTATGAGTTTATATATTTTGATGTACCGAAGTTTGTTCGGAGTCCCGAATGTGATCACGGACATGACGAGGAGTCTCAAAATGTTCAAGACATAAAGATTGATATATTGGAAGCCTATGTTTGGACATCGGAAGTGTTCCAGATGAAATCGGCATTTTACCGGAGTACCGGGAGGTTACTGGAACTCCCCGGTAACCTAATGGGCCTTAATGGGCTTAGTGGAGGAAGAGGAGAGGAGGCCTAGGGGCTGCCGCGCGCCCCTCCCCCCCCCCAAGTCCGAATTGGACAAGGAGGGGGGGCGTCCCCCCTTTCCTTTCTTCCCTCTCCTCCTTCCCCCCAAGTCCTAATCCAACTAGGGAAAGGGGGGAGTCCTACTCCTGGTAGGAGTAGGACTCCTCCGGTGCGCCTCCTCCTAGGGCCGGCCGCACCCCGCCTTGCTCCTTTATATACGGGGGCAGGGCCACCCCTAGACACACAAGTTGATCTCCAAGATCGTTCTCTTAGCCGTGTGCGGTGCCCCCTTCCACCATAGTCCTCGATAATATTGTAGTGGTGCTTAGGCGAAGCCCTGCGATAGTAGAACATCAAGATCGTCACCACGCCATCGTGCTGACGGAACTCTTCCCCGACACTTTGCTGGATCGGAGTCCGGGGATCGTCATCGAGCTGAACGTGTGCTAGAACTCGGAGGTGCCGTAGTTTCGGTGCTTGATCGATCCGGCCGTGAAGACGTACGACTACATCAACCGTGTTGTCATAACACTCCCGCTGTTGGTCTACGAGGGTACGTAGATTACACTCTCCCCTCTCGTTGCTATCCATCACCATGATCTTGCATGTGCGTAGGAATTTTTTTGAAATTACTACGTTCGCCAACAGTGGCATCCGAGCCTGGTTTTATGTGTTGATGTTATATGCACGAGTAGAACACAAGCGAGTTGTGGGCGATATAAGTCATACTGCTTACCAGCATGTCATACTTTGGTTCGGCGGTATTGTTGGATGAAGCGGCCCGGACCGACATTATGCGTACGCTTACGCGAGACTGGTTCTACCGACGTGCTTTGCACATAGGTGGCTGGCGGGTGTCAGTTTCTCCAACTTTAGTTGAACCAAGTATGGCTACGCCCGGTCCTTGCGAAGGTTAAAACAACACCAACTTGACAAACTATCGTTGTGGTTTTGATGCGTAGGTAAGATTGGTTCTTGCTTAAGCCCGTAGCAGCCACGTAAAACTTGCAACAACAAAGTAGAGGATGTCTAACTTGTTTTTGCAGGGTATGTTGTGATGTGATATGGTCAAGACGTGATGCTAAATTTTATTGTATGAGATGATCATGTTTTGTAACCAAGTTATCGGCTACTGGCAGGAGCCATATGGTTGTCGCTTTATTGTATGCAATGCAATTGCGCTGTAATGCTTTACTTTATCACTAAGCGGTAGCGATAGTCGTGGAAGCGTAAGATTGGCGAGACGACACCGATGCTACGATGATGATCAAGGTGTCGCGCCGGTGACAATGGTGATCATGACGGTGCTTCGAAGATGGAGATCACAAGCACAAGATGATGATGGCCATATCATATCACTTATATTGATTGCATGTGATGTTTATCTTTTATGCATCTTATCTTGCTATGATTGACGGTAGCATTTTAAGATGATCTCTCGCTAATTATCAAGAAGTGTTCTCCCTGAGTATGCACCGTTGTGAAAGTTCTTCGTGCTGAGACACCACGTGATGATCGGGTGTGATAGGCTCTACGTTCAAATACAACGGGTGCAAAACAGTTGCACACGCGGAATACTCAGGTTATACTTGACGAGCCAAGCATATACAGATATGGCCTCGGAACACAGAGACCGAAAGGTCGAGCGTGAATCATATAGTAGATATGATCAACATAGTGATGTTCACCAATGAAACTACTCCATCTCACGTGATGATCGGACATGGTTTGGTTGATTTGGATCACGTGATCACTTAGAGGATTAGAGGGATGTCTATCTAAGTGGGAGTTCTTTAGAAATATGATTAATTGAACTTAAATTTATCATGAACTTAGTACCTAATAGTATCTAGCTTGTTTATGTTTGATTGTAGATAGATGGCCCGTGCTGTTGTTCCGTTGAATTTTAATGCGTTCCTTGAGAAAGCAAAGTTGAAAGATGATGGTAGCAATTACACGGACTGGGTCCATAACTTGAGGATTATCCTCATTGCTGCACAAAAGAATTACGTCCTGGAAGCACAGCTGGGTGCCAGGCCTGCTGCTGGAGCAACACCAGATGTTATGAACGTCTGGCAGAGCAAAGCTGATGACTACTCGATGGTTCAGTGTGCCATGCTTTACGGCTTAGAATCGGGACTTCAACGACGTTTTGAACGTCATGGAGCATATGAGATGTTCCAGGAGTTGAAGTTAATATTTCAAGCAAATGCCCGGATTGGGAGATATGAAGTCTCCAATAAGTTCTATAGCTGCAAGATGGAGGAGAACAGTTCTGTCAGTGAGCATATACTCAAAATGTCTGGGTATAATAATCACTTGATTCAATTGGGAGTTAATCTTCCAAATGATTGCGTCATTGACAGAATTCTCCAATCACTTCCACCTAGCTACAAGAGCTTCGTGATGAACTATAATATGCAAGGGATGAATAAGACTATTCCCGAGCTCTTCGCAATGCTGAAAGCTGCGGAGGTAGAAATCAAGAAGGAGCATCAAGTGTTGATGGTCAGCAAGACCACTAGTTTCAAGAAAAAGGGCAAAGGGAAGAAGAAGGGAAACTTCAAAAAGAACAGCAAACAAGTTGCTACTCAGGAGAATAAACCCAAATCTGGACCTAAGCCTGAAACTGAGTGCTTCTACTGCAAGCAGACTGGTCACTGGAAGCGGAACTGCCCCAAGTATTTGGCGGATAAGAAGGATGGCAAGGTGAACAAAGGTATATACGATATACATGTTATTGATGTGTACCTTACTAATGCTCGCAGTAGCACCTGGGTATTTGATACTGGTTCTGTTGCTATTATTTGCAACTCGAAACAGGGACTACGGATTAAGCGAAGATTGGCTGAGGACGAGGTGACGATGCGCGTGGGAAATGGTTCCAAAGTCGATGTGATCGCGGTCGGCACGCTACCTCTACATCTACCTTCGGGATTAGTATTAGACCTAAATAATTGTTATTTGGTGCCAGCGTTGAGCATGAACATTATATCTGGATCTTGTTTGATGCGAGACGGTTATTCATTTAAATCAGAGAATAATGGTTGTTCTATTTATATGAGTAATATCTTTTATGGTCATGCACCCTTGAAGAGTGGTCTATTCTTATTAAATCTCGATAGTAGTGACACACATATTCATAATGTTGAAGCCAAAAGATGCAAAGTTGATAATAATGGTTGTTCTATTCATTATGAGTTTATATATTTTGATGTATCGAAGTCTGTTCGGAGTCCCGGATGTGATCACAAACATGACGAGGAGTCTCGAAATGTTCAAGACATAAAGATTGATATATTGGAAGCCTATGTTTGGACATCGGAAGTGTTCCGGATGAAATCGGCATTTTACCGGAGTACCGGGAGGTTACCGGAACCCCTCGGTAACCTAATGGGCCTTAATGGGCCTAGTGGAGGAAGAGGAGAGGAGGCCTAGGGGCTGCCGCGCGCCCCTCCCCCCAAGTCCGAATTGGACAAGGATGGGGGGCGGCGCCCCCCTTTCCTTTCTTCCCTCTCCTCCTTCCCCCCAAGTCCTAATCCAACTAGGGAAAGGGGGGGAGTCCTACTCCTGGTAGGAGTAGGACTCCTCCGGCGTGCCTCCTCCTAGGGCCGGCCGCACCCCCCCTCGATCCTTTATATACGGGAGCAGGGGGCACCCCTAGACACACAAGTTGATCTCCAAGATCGTTCTCTTAGCCGTGTGCGGTGCCCCCTTCCACCACAGTCCTCGATAATATTGTAGTGGTGCTTAGGCGAAGCCCTGCGACAGTAGAACATCAAGATTGTCACCACACCGTCATGCTGACGGAACTCTTCCCCGACACTTTGCTGGATCGGAGTCCGGGGATCGTCATCGAGCTGAACGTGTGCTAGAACTCAGAGGTGCCGTAGTTTCGGTGCTTGATCGATCGGGCCGTGAAGACGTACGACTACATCAACCGCGTTGTCATAACGCTTCCGCTGTCGGTCTACGAGGGTACGTAGATTACACTCTCCCCTCTCGTTGCTATGCATCACCATGATCTTGTGTGTGCGTAGGAATTTTTTTGAAATTACTACGTTCCCCAACAAGAGCATCCACAGCGTACTGTCCCTCTCGCGATTCAGAAAGCCCACCATAGCGACGGCGGGGGAGGTAGCGTAAGGCCGCGGTGCAACCCACCGGAGGAGACGGGCACTCCACCAGTCTCGCCGCCCTGCCTCAAAGCAGACGCCGCCATGGAGCCTGGCAGAAACTGATACATCTCCAATGTATCTATAATTTTTTATTGTTCCATACTATTATATTATCTATCTTGGATGCTTATATGCATTTATATGATTTTTGGGGCTAACCTATTAACCTAGAGCCCAGTGCCAGTTTCTCTTTTTTTTCTTGTTTTTGAGTTTCATGGGAAAGGAATAATATCAAACGGAGTCCAATTGACCTGAAACATCACGACGATTGTTTTTGGCCCAGAAGAAGCCCCTGAAGCAAAAGAGTGAAGGAAATATGCCCTAGAGGCAATAATAAAGTTATTATTTATTTCCTTATATCATGATAAATGTTTATTATTCATGCTAGAATTGTATTAACCGGAAACATAATACATGTGTGAATACATAGACAAACAGAGTGTCACTAGTATGCCTCTACTTGACTAGCTCGTTAATCAAAGATGGTTATGTTTCCTAACCATGAACAAAGAGTTGTTATTTGATTAACGAGGTCACATCATTATTTTAATGATCTGATTGACATGACCCATTCCATTAGCTTAGCACCCGATCGTTTAGTATGTTGCTATTGCTTTTCTTCATGACTTATACATGTTCCTGTAACTATGAGATTATGCAACTCCCATTTACCGGAGGAACACTTTGGGTACTACCAAACGTCACAACGTAACTGGGTGATTATAAAGGAGTACTACAGGTGTCTCCAAAGGTAGATGTTGGGTTGGCGTATTTCGAGATTAGGATTTGTCACTCCGATTGTCGGAGAGGTATCTCTGGGCCCTCTCGGTAATGCACAGCACATAAGCCTTGCAAGCATTACAACTAATATGTTAGTTGTGAGATGATGTATTACGGAACGAGTAAAGAGACTTGCCGGTAACGAGATTGAACTAGGTATTGGATACCGACGATCGAATCTCGGGCAAGTAACATACCGATGACAAAGGGAACAACGTATGTTGTTATGCGGTCTGACCGATAAAGATCTTCGTAGAATATGTAGGAGCCAATATGGGCATCCAGGTCCCGCTATTGGTTATTGACCAGAGACGTGTCTCGGTCATGTCTACATTGTTCTCGAACCCGTAGGGTCCGCACGCTTAAGGTTACGATGACAGTTATATTATGAGTTTATGCATTTTGATGTACCGAAGGTTGTTCGGAGTCCCGGATGTGATCACGGACATGACGAGGAGTCTCGAAATGGTCGAGACATAAAGATTGATATATTGGAAGCCTATGTTTGGATATCGGAAGTGTTCCGGGTGAAATCGGGATTTTACCGGAGTACCGGGAGGTTACCGGAACCCCCCGGGAGCTATATGGGCCTTAGTGGGCTTTAGTGGAAAGGAGAAAGGGGCAGCCCAAGGTGGCTGTGCGCCTCCCCCCTTCCCCTAGTCCTATTAGGACTAGGAGAGGTGGCCGGCCCCCTCTCTCTCTTTCCCCCCCTCAAGGAATCCTATTCCAACTAGGATTGGGGGGGGGGGGGAATCCTACTCCCAGAGGGAGTAGGACTCTCCTGGCGCGCCTCCTATGGCCGGCCAGCCCTCCCCCCTCTAGTCCTTTATATACTGAGGTAGAGGCACCCTAGAACACACAAGTTGATCCACGTGATCTATTCCTTAGCCGTGTGCGGTGCCCCCAGCCACCATATTCCTCGATAATACTGTAGCAGAGTTTAGGCGAAGCCCTGCTGCTGTAGTACATCAAGATCGTCACCACGCCGTCGTGCTGACGGAACTCTTCCCCGACACTTTGCTGGATCGAAGTCCGGGGATCGTCATCGAGCTGAACGTGTGCTCGAACTCGGAGGTGCCGTAGTTTCGGTGCTTGATCGGTTGGATCGTGAAGACGTACGACTACTTCCTCTACGTTGCGTCAACGCTTCCGCAGTCGGTCTGCGTGGGTACGTAGACAACACTCTCCCCTCTCGTTGCTATGCATCACATGATCTTGCGTGTGCGTAGGAAATTTTTTGAAATTACTACGAAACCCATCAAAGAGTTGGGCCAGAAGAGCCACAAGGCCTCCACAAGGGTGGAGGGCGTGCCCTACCCCCCCCCCCCCCCCCGCGGCCGTGCCCTCCGACCTTGTGCGCCCCTCGTGGACTCCCCTGACTTGTTTTCAACGCCAATACCTCTTATAAATCCCAAACCTCTAGAACAGAACCTAGATCGGGAGTTCCGGTGCCGCAAGCCTCGGTGGCCACCAAAAACCAATCGGGACACAGTTCCGGCACCCTTCCGGAGGGGGACTCATCACCGGTGGCCATCTTCATCATCCCGACGCTCTCCATGACGAGGAGGGAGTAGTTCACCCTCGAGGCTGAGGGTATGTACTAGTAGCTATGTGTTTGATCTCTCTCTCTCTCTCGTGTTCTTGATTTGGCACGATCTTGATGTACCGCGAGCTTTGCTATTATAGTTGGATCTTATGATGTTTCTCCCCCTCTACCTTCTTGTAATGGATTGAGTTTCCCATTGAAGTTATCTTATCGGATTTAGTCTTTAAGGATTTGAGAACACTTGATGTATGTCTTGCATGTGCTTATCTGTGGTGACAATGGGATATTCACGTGATCTACTTGATGTATGTTTTGGTGATGAACTTGCGGGTTCTGTGACCTTGTGAACTTATGCATAGGGGTTGGCACACATTTTTGTCTTGACTCTCCGGTAGAAACTTTGGGGCACTCTTTGAAGTTCTTTGTGTTGGTTCGAATAGATGAATCTGAGATTGTGTGATGCATATCGTATAATCAAACCCGCGGATACTTGTGGTGACATTGGAGTATCTAGTTGATAATAGGGTTTTGGTTGATGTGTGTCTTAAGGTGTTATTTTAGCACGAACTCTAGGGCTGTTTGTGACACTTATAGAAGCCCAATAGATCGATTAGAAAGAATAACTTTGAGGTGGTTTCGTACCCTACAATAATCTCTTCATTTGTTCTCCGCTATTAGTGACTTTGGAGTGACTCTTTGTTGCACGTTGAGGGACTTTTATATGATCTAATTATGTTATCATTGTTGAGACAACTTGCACTAGTGAAAGTATGAACCCTAGGCCTTGTTTCTAAGCATTGCAATACCGTTTTCGCTCACTTCTACTACTAGTTACCTTGCTATTTTTATATTTTTCAGATTACAAAAACCTATATCTACCATCCATATTGCACTTGTATCACCATCTCTTCGCCGAACTAGTGCACCTATACAATTTACCATTGTATTGGGTGTGTTGGGGACACAAGAGACTCTTGTTATTTGGTTGCAGGGTTGTTTGAGAGAGACCATTTTCATCCTATGCCTCCCACGGATTGATAAATCTTAGGTCATCCACTTGAGGGAAAATTGCTACTGTCCTACAAAACTCTGCGCTTGGAGGCCCAACACGAGTCTACAAGAAGAAGGTTGCGTTGTAGACATCAAGCTCTTTTCTGGCGCCGTTGACGGGGAGGTTAGTGCTTAAAGGTATATCTTTAGATCTTGCAATCGAATCTTTTAGTTTCTTGTTTTATCACTAGTTTAGTCTATAAAAGAAAATTACAAAAAATGGAATTGAGGTTGCCTCATATGCTTCATATTTTTCATGTCTTCCGTGAAAATAAGGATTTCGATAATTGTGCCAAAGTGTTAGAAGAAGAATGCATTAAAATGTTTGGCACTAAATCTTTGAATGATGAGCATGATTGCAATGTTGTTAGTATGAATTCTTTGAATATCCATGATGCTAATGATATGCAAAGCCACAAGCTTGGGGATGCTATGTTTGATGAAGATGATATTTTTAGTCCCCAGAGTTATGTTGAGAAAATTTATTATGATGATAGCATGCCTCCTATTTATGATGATTATATTGATGGAAGTGGGTTTGGAAGAGTGTCAACTTTAGGAAGTAATGATCCCACTATTTTGGAGGGTGTTGAATCTTATTGTGATAATTATGAAAGTGGATTTGGAGAGGTCAAGACTTTATTTAGTGATGAATCCACTATTTCGTAAGAGGTTTCAATTGATTATGAGAACAAAGTTGCTATCTATGATGATTATTGTGATGACACGTATGCTATAAAGAATAATGATAACCATGAAACATGTCATCATGATTTTAATTTTCACATGAGATTAATATGTGATAAACATGGATTATGCCTCACATGATAGTTATTTTATTGATTTTTCTCCCACTACTATGAATGAGAAGAATTTTGCTTATGTGGAGAGTAGTAAAATTTATATGCTTGTGCATCATGAGAATAATGCTTTATGTGATGGTTATATTGTTGAATTCATTCATGATGCTACTGAAAATTATTATGAGGAAGGAATATATGCTTGTAGGAGTTTCAATAATATCATTTTCCTCTCTATGTATTGAATATCTTGAAGTTATGCTTGTTTTACCTTCCTATGCAAGTTGATTCTTGTTCTCATAATTTTTTGCTCACAAAATACCTATGCATAGGAATTGGGCTAGACTTAAATGTGCTAGTCATACTATTCATGATGCTCCCATTATGTTTCAATTCCTATCTTTTATTTGAGCATCATTGAAATCATCATGCCTAGCTAAAAAGGCATTAAAGAAAAGCGCTTATCGGGAGACAACCCAATATTTACCCCTACTGTTTTTGTGTGTTCACACGATTATGCTACTGTAGTAATCATGTTTTATAGATTTTTTCAATAAAGTTCCAAGTAAGACCTTTGGGATGATCTATGGCGATAGTTGATTTGATCTTGCTGAAATACAGAAACTTTTGTGCCCAAGAGATTTGTTTTCATTTTTAACAGATGCACGATAAAATACTGATTCTTTTTGCAGAGGATTAATAAACAAATTTCCTAGGGCTTGCTATTTTCTCAAGATTTTTGGAGTTACATAAGTATTAGAGAGCTACAGATTACTACAGACTGTCCTATTTTTGACAGATTCTGTTTTCGATGCATAGTTTGCTTGTTTTCTAGTTTCTATGGCTTATATTGCTTAATATAAATTGTATAAATTATAGGGTATAGTAGGAATCAGGTGAGAAAAATTATGAATCTTGTCTTGACAGTACCTAAGTGGTGATTTGATTTCTTATGCTAACGGAGCTTACGAGTTTTCTGTTAAGTTTTGTGTTGTGAAGTTTTCAAGTTTTAGGTAAAGATTTGAAGGACTATGGAATAAGGAGTGGCAATAGCCTAAGCTTGGGGATTCCCAAGGCACCCCAAGGTAATATTGAAGGACAACCAAGATCCTAAGCTTGGGGATGCCCCGGATGGCATCCCCTCTTTCGTCTTCGTTCATCGGTAACTTTACTTGGGGCTATATTTTTATTCACCACATGATACGTGTTTTGCTTGGAGAGTCATTCCATTTTATTTTGTTTTGCTTTCTATTTGAATAATATCCCAAGATCTGAAATTCTTAAATGTTAGTGAGTCTTCACATAGTTACATAATTATTCGACTACTCAATGATCTTCACTTATATCTTTTGGAGTAGTTTGTTATTTGCTCTAGTGCTTCACTTATATCTTTTTAGAGCATGGCGGTAGTTTTATTTTGAAGAAATTTTTGAACTCTCATGCTTCAATTATATCATTTTGAGAGTCTTTGTCAGGACCCCGATTCTAAGTCACACCGATCTAGCCTTTAACACCTCATATCACTTTGCGGCCTCACGCACGGTATTCCCACGGGTGTCGCCTTACCATGGCCCGGGACCGTTTGCGCCTTTTGGTTGACGTATATGATAGTGTCGCTAGCATCCATATGACAGAGAACCCGGGCCGACATGGCTAGTCGTGAACCCAAAGCGGCAGCAACCTATGGTGACAGGCATACATGAATCACATCGAGCATGTCAGTCAGCAGCGTGTGAATCCGGGCTGTAGCACTGGGCTAACAGTACTCAGGGAACCCGGGCTGTAGCAGGCTAGGCAGGACTCCGGATGTCACCGCGTGACATTTCCCCGAAGGGACAGACACAGGAACGAAGTGAAACACATGCCGGCCAGTCAAGTGTCCTGAGCAGTAGTGCTGGGCTAGCAGGACTCTGGTGAACCGGGCTGTAGCGGACTACTATGGCTCATGGAAGCACTAGACTACATTTCCCCATAAAAGAGGCAGCCAAGGATAAACAACTAGATTGTCGGATCCCACACATACCAAGCATTTCAATCATACACACAATATGCTCGATATGTGTAAATACAACATGGCATCACAACATAACTCTACGACTCAAGTATTTATTCATTAGGCTCCGAGGAGCGAGATATTACAAACATGGGTCTCATGACCCAACATTCAGAGCATACAAGTCAAAGCACATGCGGAAGCTTAACATGTCTGAGTATAGACAGCTAAAAATGAAGAAGGCCGAGGAGCCTGACTATCTACAAGACCCTCCCAAGGGTACAAGATCGTAGCTGAGGTAACAAGCTAAACGTCGAAGTCCACGTGGAACTACTAGCGAGACTGAAGTCTCTCTGCAAAACATAAAATAAGCAAACGTGAGTACAAATGTACCCAGCAAGACTTACATCAGAACTAACTACATATGCATCGGTATCAATAAAAGGGGTGGTGGAGTTTGACTGCAGCAAGCCAGCTTTGACTCAGTGGCTATCCTATACTACGACTGCGAGTAACTCTTTTGGGGTGGCGCACACGAGTCCACATATTCACCATACCAATACACCACTATGAATCCGCTCCCGTCTTCCTACGAGAACGCCATCCATAGCACTCACGCTTATCTTGCGCATTTTAAAGTATCCACTTTCACTTGTCTATGAACTATGCAAGGGGTCCAAGTTTCCATATACGAGGAATCCGGCTATTCGAATATATAATGATAACCCTGCAGGGGTGTACTTCTTCACACACGCTCTCGCCACTTATCGCCCTGTACACGTCATGTACCTTGGCAACCTTCAAGCGGAAGCCGGGCGAGGGAGTCGGCCACGACCTCACTACTAGGGAAAACCTTATACACAGAATCTTAGCAGTAGCGCGGCATAAAAACAGGCGCTGCTGCTAAGTATTAGCAGCGCGGCTACGTAAAGCTCGCTACTGGTGCAAACTTAGTAGTAGCGCGTGACGCTTAAACCGCGCTGCTACAAAAATCCACCGACAGTACACAACGACATAAGTTTACCAGTAGCGCGGTGCCAGGGAGCGCGCTGCTCCTAATGCCATAGTAGCAGCGCACTTTTTTGTCACCTCACTGCTACTAATTTTGAAATTGTGCACAGGGTTGGCCCGTTTAGCAGTAGTGCGTGACAGGAAAGCGCGCTGTTGCTACGCTCTTAGCAGCAGCGCACTTTCTCTCCCGCGCTACTGCTAAGACGCAGCACCCACCACCTTTTCCACCTCCCCCTCCCCATCTCCTCTCCTCCCTTTCCCCTACCTCCCACATCCTCCCTCTCTCACTCTTCTTCTTCCTCAATACTTCTCCCCCCATTACTCTCCCTCTTCTACCTACCTTTCTCTCTCTTCATTACTCCTAGCTATAACTACACCACCTCCATTAATTCATCTCCTTCCTCTTTTTCCTCCCCCCTCCACTAGTTGAAGTTGTCTCCTCCCAAATTAGCTAGCTAGGTAGATGTAGCATTTAGTTAAGTGACCTATTTGCCCCCTAACTAGATCTTTCTTTGTCAAGAAGAGCTTTGTGCACTTTTGACCTCCCTACATCATCATCTCCACCGTGTGCTCGATCTCAAGATAGAGGTGTGATTAATATTTCATGCTTTTGCAAAATGGAAATATGTTTATGCATGTGTGTGTGATATTTTTATGGAAATTGTGTGTGTGGCATGAGTTGACGCCAAATTGTGCATTTGAGTTGCCTATGTTTTGCCGAAATGTCGATTTATTTCCATTTCGGCGAATTCTGGGCAAACTCTAGATCTATATATGTCCTACTTTTAAGGAAGGTCATGCCGAATTTTTGTATGACTTTGATGAATGCACGCATTTTTATAATCAATTTTTTTTATTACCGTGCAGAGTTCATGATGGTCAGTGGAACGATGGTGGACAGGTGGTTGCGGTCGGCGGTGCAGGACATGAAGGAAAATAAGCTGACAGAGGTTTTATGTCCGTGTCAAAAATGCAAAGGAATAGTTTGGCTTGACCCCCATGTCGATGGTCGTGTCGAAGCGCACCTGCTCATGACTGGTTTCATGGATGGCTATACTCGGTGGATAACTGAAGATGAGGATGACGATGTTGAGGATGCCGACGGGGCAGGCAATGATGACACGGGGCAAGACGAAGAGATGATCGATAATGGCGGCGGAGAAGGGGCCGGACATGGCGGCGGAGAGAATGACATGGACTCCATGTAGCAGAGTTCATCGGTACTAAGTTCAATCGTGCGGGACCCTCATGTTCAAGCATTGCTTCGCAAGGAGACGAGTACTAAGAGAGCTGCTTCTAGAGAGGAGGCTAAGCTGGAGCAACTGGTGGTAGACTCGAACACTCCATTGTATGATGGTTGCAATCTTGAGGTGACCCGCTTGAGTTTCATGCTCCAAGTGCTGAAGACGAAGGCTAAAAGCAAATGGACCGACACTAGCCTCGATGAGCATCTCAAGTACCTAAAGGATGTTCTTCCCGAGGGTAATCTATGTCCTAGTAGTGTTGATGAGGCCAAGAAGATCGTGTGCCCTCTTCATCTGCCACACGTTAGATACCATGCATGCATCAACGATTGCATAATTTATTGGAAGGAGCACACGGAAAAAACAAGTTGTCCAGTGTGCAATGCTTCTCGATACAAGAAGGCCGGGAAGAAATGTCCCCAGAAAGTGGTATGGTACTTACCGATCACTCCCCGTCTCTAGAGGTATTTTGTAGGTCCCAAGGAAGCAAAGCTAATGCGCTGGCACGCGGAGAGGAAGAAGCTCGACGATGGAGATGATCCGAAGCTGAGACACGTCAAGGATGGAAGCCAGTGGAGAGCGTTGAACAGCTTCTATCGGTATTTTGAATGTGATGCAAGGAACATCGTGCTCGGCGCGTGTACCGATGGCATGAATCCGTTTGGCAACCAGAGCACCAACCATAGCACATGGCCCGTGTTTGTATGGATGTACAACCTCCCCCCTGGTTGTGCATGAAATCGAAGTACATTCACATGAGCATGCTTATTCAAGGGCCGAAACAACCAGGAAATAATATTAATTTGTATCTGGGGCTACTTCAGGAGGAGTTAGACACGTTATGGAAAACACCGGCCAAGACATGGGACGCCAGCAAAGGCGAGTATTTCAACATGAGAGCCACGCTGATCACGACAGTGCACGACTATCTTGGTTACGGATATGTGGCAGGCCAGGTGTGGCATGGATATTGCGGATGCACGCGGTGCATGGATGATACGACGTCTCAGCAGCTAATGTCAAGGAAAGATGGCGGGTCTGGGAAAATCGTGTACATGGGGCATCGAAGATGGCTCGAACAGGATGACCCGTGGAGAAACCGTGGAGATCTATTCAATGGTCACGCTGAGCATCGAGGACCTCCACATAAGCGGAGCGGTGCCGAAATCGATGAGCTGTTGAAAAACTGGAAGGAGTGCCCCGCGCCGGGAAAGACGATGAGAAAGGCGCCGGAGCCGCTGCTGAAGGTATGGAAAGACGAGGTCTGTGTTCTAGGACTTGGAGTACTGGCACAAACTCGATATGCCTCATTGCCTTGATCAAATGCATATATGTAAGAATGTCCTCGAGAGCTTGCTCACAACACTGACGAACATGCCGGATAAGACCAAGGATGGGCCGAAGGCAAGAAAAGACTTGCAAGATTTGGAAATCAGGGAAGATCTGCACATGCCGCCACGTAAAATGTCAGACGAGACAGAGATGGAGACAGAGGAACGGGAGAAGAAGGGCAAGTAAATAAAGAATGAGGATTATTGCCCCCCTTCTTGCTTCACCTTAAGTCAGGCTGAGATCAATCAATTCTTTAAGTGCCTTGCCGGAGTCAAAGTTAGTTCCGGTTACTGTGGCAAGATAAGTAGATATCTAGACACGGACAAGAAAAGGTTCAGTGGGATGAAGTCTCATGACTGTCATGTGATGATGACGCAGATATTACCTGTTGCCCTTAGAGGGATAATAGACAAGCACGTCCGTGACACGCTTATTGGTCTCTGCAACTTTTTCGATGTCATCTCTCGAAAGTCGATCAGTGTGAAGCAGCTCCGAAGGCTACAGGAAGAGATTGTTGTGATACTGAATGAGCTTGAGATGTACTTCTCGCCCGCGTTCTTTGACGTGATGGTGCATCTGTGTGTCCATATTGTGGATGACATAATAGACCTGGGGCCGTCATTCCTGCACAACATGATGCCATTTGAGAGGATGAATGGGATCATCAAAGGATTTGTTCGTAACATGTCCCGTCCGGATGGAAGCATCGTCCAGGGCTATTTGACACAAGAGTGCATCTCTTTCTGTGAGAATTTTCTATATGGCGCAGACCAGCTGCCTGGTGTTAGTGTTGGTTTGCCCGTTAACAAGCACGATGGGAGGCTCGAAGGAGAAAGTCACTGCAACGGTCGCAGGGAACTGCACGTGGCATACTCAGATCGACGCAGTGACTTTGACAGAGCAAACTTGGTAGTGCTACAACACCTAGATGAGGTAGATCCTTTCGTGGCACTGCACAAAGAAATTATCGCAAAGAAGTATCGTGACCGGAGGGTATGCAGGACGGACGCCGAAGTTACTAGAGAGCACAACTCTACTTTCCTGCATTGGTTCAAAGGGCATATTATTGCTAATCCCCCGGAGGAGGGCTCTAAGGACGGATTGCTCATATACGCCTTAGCACATGGCCCCTCGCCCAACCTCGTAACCTATCAGGCATATGATATCAACGGATACACGTTCTACACGGAGGCCAAAGATATGGACAATGATGAATATCAGAACTCAGGGGTGACGATGGAATGCATGACCGGCAGCGACAACGGCGCAACTGGACGATTTTATGGAAGGGTCGAGGAGATCTAGGAGCTTGACTACTCTGGACTGCACAACACGACGATGTCCGTGCCAGATGGGCTAAGAATGTCAAAAGAGAAAGCCGGATTTTCACTACCATGACTATACCCGACGCCAAGAGCGCTACCGTGAACGCTATTGCAAAAAACGAGCCATGGGTACACACTAAGCACGTGACACAATGCTTCTTCATAACCGACCCATGCAATCCCAGTCGTGTTGTCGTGAGGAAAGGCAAAAGAAACATCATTGGAATGGATGGACTTGCCAACGAGGAAGACTATGATCAGTACGGCAACCCAATGAGGGAAGATGACGATGATGATGAAGTATACGTCAAAAGAAGAATCAATACTACATTACCAAAGAAAAATCATACTCCATGGAAAAGGCAAAGTCATAATGAGGGGCTCAATTATTCTTCGACGAACAAGAATGAAAGAAGTTGACTCAAAAACGAAAACATCAGCGCTGAGGAATCGGCCAAATGATGTAATATATATATATATATATATATATGTTCCTATTTTGTATACACACTTAATTAGCCATTATTATGCATGGGTCCAATGATGTAATATATATATGTTCCTATTTTGTATACACACTTAGCCATTATTATGCAAGGGTCCAATGATGTAATATATATGTTCCTATTATGCTGAGGAAAAGAAAAAGGGAAACTGGTTATAGCAGTAGCGCTTTAGTGAAAAAGAGCTACAACTATTCAAGGTAGCAGTAGCGGTTTCTGCAGAAAATCGCTATAGCTGCTCGTAATAGTAGTAGCGCGTTTCGTGTAAACACGCTACTGCTATGTCCACTTAACCCAAAATTCGCCCTCTCCCTGCTTCATCCCGCCTCTTTTCCCCCAACTCGCCACTCTCTCTTCCCCGGCCCCGTCGCACCGCCGCGCCCGCCCCCGACCTCGGCGCGCTCGCCCCGACCCCGCCGCGCCCGACCCCGGCGCGCTCGCCCCCGACCCCACCGCCCCGACCTAGGCGCGCTCGCCCCCGGCGCCGGCGCTCGCCCCCGACCCGTCGGCCCTCGCCTCCCTTCTCTGCTTCCTCGCCTCCCAACCTCGGCCGTCGTCGGGCCTGCCTCCTTGCCCTGCACCCTCTGTAAACCACCCCCCCTCTCTCTCTGCTAGCTAGGGTTAATTTACTTAGGTTTTAGTTATGTTAATTAGGTTATCTATTTAGTTATGAATTTAGATAGGTTTCAAAATTTGCTGAATTTATATGCAAATTTGAACTGGACATGTGATATGTGGATATGTCATGTTTTGGACATGTCATGTTTTGGTAAATGATCCGAGTTGCCTATGTTACGCCGAAATGTTGATTCATTTCCGTTCCGGTGAATTTCAGGCACTCGATATGTCCATTTTTTAGCAAAGGTCATGCCGAAATTTCCCGTGAATAAAGGCATGATTTGTGCTACATAGTTGGCATATCGAGTGCTGGCACATAGTTTTCTTTTTTATCTCATTTCTCATTTATTCATACTTTTAGAAATAAATGAGGACACTTAATCATAGGAAACATGTCGAACAACGAAGAAACTAGGCCTTCTGACCAAGATGCAGACGAGATGGATTATGAGGGTGAACAAGACTACCTCGACTTTTTGACTGCTAAGCAAGGTTTGCAGGTCCGCCTCGATGATGGTACTGATGCCGACACCGACACCGATGGCGGCGCCGAGACCGGTGGGTAAGGTATCGCCGGGGAAGATACCGGCGCCGATGCCGGTACCAAAAAGAGGCATAAGAAGCAGATTATATGAAAACCTAACAAACTAGGGATTGGACGACTTGTGATCACAAATATGGCACCTGGCAAGTTTGAGCCGTTAGAGCCAGAAGAACCTCGCAAGTGCTACGGGAACCAAGTAGGATGCATCCTACGGGAATGCGCGAGCATCAATGACGATGACTTAAGGAGTAAAGAACTTTTGACGCAGTTGCTACTAACGAAGTTGCACAAGAGATTCAAGTTCCCCGATCGGGATGATAACATAGAATAACCGTGGGATGATCCGAAGATGAAAAAGATTAACAATCACGCCATGGGCATGTTCAGCAATGATTTGGCCTCCTGGAAATCGAGGGTGAAACGAGCTATTGAGGCTGAGGAACCCCTGTCCAAGATTCTGGAGGAAAATCAGACACTTACGGAAGAGGAGTTCGAAAAGTTCAAGGACACTTGCGCTACCGAGGACGCCAAGGCTAAGGCTGCAAAATTCAATAGCCTTCAGCAAAGGAACACGGGGAAGCATCGCCTCGGAAGCCGTGGCTACCTCGGCAAAAGGCCCATATGGGATAAGGAGGACGCGGAACGTGAAGCCGCGGGTCTCCCAGACCCCTTCGCGAAGTTCACCAACCCCTTGGAGCATGACTTCATCAGGGCCCGCTACAAGTCGGACAAGGAGAAAAAGGTTTTTTACACGGACAAGATCACGAGGAAATTGATTAGACTACTGGAGAAGCAACACCAGCTTGCAGCCGAAAACCCTACTTCTCCGATGAGGCCCAAGTGGGACACCCCTCTCAACCGGGCCTTGAACGAACTTAAGGGACTCCCTTTGGGCCAGCGGCCACAATATGGTCATGTGCATGGCGCTGGAGATGGCGCCACGTGGAAGGTGTTTTACAACGAGGGCCCGAAGGCCAAGAAGCAGAAAAAGAAGTTTAGTCAGGCGGACATCAACGCGAAGGTGAAGCTTGCGGTCGAGAAAAAAGCAGCTGAGGACGCGAAAAAAGCAGCCGAGGACAAATATGAGTTGCTACAGCAGGCAGTCAATGCAGCTGTAACTGCCTGCAGAAATGATTTTGCTACTAACTTGGTTCCAGTTATCATCAACTGGACGAAGGAAAATCCAGACAAGACGGTACATGATTTCCCGTTGCCCAGTTTCGTCGGAAGCAACTCCATGAACAACAACACCATCGCACCATCACTTGCTCACGCAACTGGGCCTCCTCTCGTAGCCGCTCCCGCTCATAGCAGCCCGTCCTTAGTCTCTGGCGCGCTTGGTGGGCCTTCATCTTTGGTTGAGCTCGACGCCGTCACGGTAATTACATGTCGCACCAACATATATATATATATATAATATTCCATTTTTGTTGCCTTTCGGATGTTTTACGCCACAAACATATGTGTTTGCAGGCGAAAGAAACCCCGTGCACCATACTCTACTTGATCAAAGGCCAGAAGGTGGACGTGGGAAAGGGGATGATAATGGACCCCTTGCAACCCACGTTCCACAACCAGCCGATCCCTGCTGGGCACTTTAGGGTTAGCTTATCCAGTGTGAAATCGGGGCATGAGGATTTGCCTCCTCCAGTACAGCATGTGGGAGCGGATGACGAGACCCCGCCGCGGATTGGAAGCTGCAAGGGTTGGGTGCTGCTATGGCCGAAGAATCTTATTCGTCTGGAGCCGGCCGAGAACACACCAATAACCACACATCAACAAGCATGTGCAGAGACCACCACCCCGCCTACGCAATTACCAGCTCCTGTAGTGCCGGGTGAGAGCGGCAGACGACATGATGAAGGGGGTGCAATAGTGCTGGCTGATGTAATTTGTCCTGTAGAATAGAGAATGGATGATGAGACAGAGGTCGACCCTATGGATTTCCTCAATACAAACACGTATGACTGTGACATAGAATTGATGAGTCAACCATATGACGAATCGGGCTATCAGCTTGCTAATGAGGATATGGATGATATGCCCGGGCAGGAAGGTCGTAGCAGGGATTGCAAAAAGTCTCTCTTCATGAAATCCTCACAGGACATGCCTGAAGATGCCACCTCAACACAGGCTCAACTATCCCAGCGCGAGGGTCGTACAATACTTAGCCCGGGAACACTGGGGCAGGGGTTAAGGAAGGGTCTAGAAGGTGTGCCCAAGAAAAAGGAGAGAAAGAGATCGGGGAAGATAGCTGCCTCCAAACAAGCCAGAGCACATAGCAGCCAAACGATGCATTCTGAAGAGCGTGTACCCGTGAAAGGTGTGGCCATGTTCCATCTCACGGGCGAGCCGATGCTACCGCCGAAACCGCTGGAGGCACTATCAGGGGATCTCAGGAGACTGCACGACCATGTGCTGTCGATTGAGAAAAACCTACTAGCCTCAAAGGATCCAGGATATCCGACATACACGGCTCGTGTGCCTGAGGGGAAGTGCTACGTTGAGACACAGCCCGCAGAGGTGTTCTTCCTGCGGTTTGACCATATCTTTGAGATGTTTCTGACAAGGCGGCTCGATGTTACAATCATCCGCCTTTTTGCGCTACATATGAGCTCTGTCATGAATAGTGAAGAAGTCTCGCAAATCTGTGTGGCTGATCCGTACTACATGCACGAGTCTTTCTTGAGTCTCGGCGACTTTGAGCGTGAAACTGCTAGGGACTACCTCCAAAACTTCATGGTACAGAATAAGGACCGGGAAATTGTCCTCGTGCCTTATCATCCAAAGTAAGTCAGTTTCGAACAACCCTTTCATACATTTCAATCATTCCTTCTCTCTCTATGGGGAATAATTTGAGGTGTCTTTTCCCCGCAGTAACGGGCGTGCCATCCTTATCGTTCTTTATCCGCAAGTCTCCCACGCCGTTTATTTTGACCCTTCTAGAGACTACGAGAAAAAAGACTACACCCACATAATAAAATTCTAGATGATGCTCTCCAAGGCTTCAGCTTTAGAGGTGGCCACATGCAGATCAGGAAACAAAGGAACAAGAAGATGGGTTTCGCGCATAAAACTAACTTCTCCTGCATCCAAGTCCCAAAACCAAGCAAGAAGGATGGATTGTACATCCTCCATCTCATGATTCAGTTCAACACGGATCACCAAAAGCTTCGCACGAGAAGCAGAAATGATGATCATATCCACAAGTGGCTAGAATCTCATGGAGAACCGGATTATAAACTTAGAGATGACTTCTTTTGCATCCAAAGCGACATTGCGACGATCATCATGAAAGAAGTCGTCGATGAGAAGGGGATGTTCCACTACGGCCCTATATCGCGAGCTGACGTCCGAACTCGCATAGGCATGCAACGTCTAGACCTCACGCCGTTCAAGAAGCTAGGGTCCATCCTCGATGATATGGAAGGATGGAACTTCTAGTGATTTATGATGTCGATGATGATGATATGTGTTGGTTGAACTTGTATACTATTTGTAGCGATGCAACTTTGTGATGTCCATGATCCCTGCCGAACTTGCGTAACGCTACTTTGTTAGTTTGCGTACGATGACCTGCGTACCTCTAGTTAATTAATTTGCGTACTGTATGTTGCATCTAGTTGCTAACCCTTTCTTTTTCGGTGTTCTCTAGTATATTTTATTGCATATATATGATTGTACATCCTCTTCATGAACATGCATCTCTAACAGGTACCTAGTTTCTTGATGGCGAGATGGAATTGCTATGTCGTGTACAAAGGGAAGGTTCCGCGGGTGTACAACGAGTGGCATGAGTGTCAGGCGCAAGTGAATGGGTTCTCGGACGCCAGCCATAAAGGCTTCAAAAGCAGACAAGAAGGAGAAGCTAGTTACTTGAGGTTCACGCTAGCGCAAGAGAGGACTCGTAACCGCCATCTCATGTACTGCATAGTTCCGCTCTCACTCATAGTGATAGCTCTTCTCGCGTATACCTTTGTTTAGATGGATGACGTTGTAGTTGCAAGTATTCAAGACTTGCATGTATCGCTATTTTCGAGATGATGACAAGATACCACTTTGTGTTGGATGATGATTATGACGAGACTATTTGTATGTATATGCTATGATTACATTTGTGGTCTCGCAGGCATTTGTATGTGTATCATGATGACATTTGTATGTGCTAAAGATTCTTCTATAAAGCCTGTTCAAATACAAAACAAATATGCCAAAAAAACAAAAAACTACTAAAATTAGCAGTAGCGAGTGGAGAAAAGTTAGCAGCAGCGCGGTTGTAGCAGTAGCGCGCACAAGGGAAGCGCGCTATAGCTATTAGCAGTAGCGAGGTTCCTTTAAGCGCGCTGCTGCAACACTTGTGTAGCAGTAGCGCGGGTGGACCAGCACTACTGCTATACATTAGCTGTAGCGCCTTATTAGTAGCGCCGGCCCCCGCGCTACTAAAAGGCCGAAAACCTGCACTGCTGCTAGGCTTTTCCCTAGTAGTGCCTGACTAACTAACAAGTCTCTAGTCTAGGTTTATCGCCTATTTGGGTTCCTTCCGCAAGGAGATCCGGCCAGGGTGTCGCTCACAGCCCCAAACGATGAGAGCAGGGTTCCCAAGCCCACCATCTGGGTGCCACTTGGTACACCGTTCCACTGCGCCTAGTCTATCCCAAGCCCACTTGTACCGGGTGCCACTTGGTAGACTACTAACACTACCTACAAACACCAGAAACTAGTTGCAACTCCTGGACAGAGATCGAGTTGATTAATAAGCCGAGAGGGGCCGAGTTACCGAAACCCAATGTGTGGTAGTAACTGTTCATGGATCACAAACACAGAACTCAGTTCCTGAGGACGGCTGCAATGAGACAACCCACCATGTACTCCTACATGGCCTCTCACCGCTACCTTTACCAAATCGTGTTCACACACCTAGCTCACACATAGTAGGACATGTTCAACGCCATTCCAATTCATCCCCGATGAATCAGACCTGACTCAACTCTAAGCAGTAGCAGGCATGACAGACAAGCATGAATGAGTAGGCACATCAGGGCTCAAACAACTCCTACTCATGCTAGTGGGTTTCATCTATTTACTGTGGCAATGATAGGTCATGCAGAGGAAAGGGGTTCAATTACCGCATCATGTAACCGTTGAATCGTTGTTGTCCTAATGCAGTAAAAGAGAGCAGGAGCGAGAGAGTGGGATTGTATCGGAATGAACAAGGGGGTTTTGCTTGCCTGGCACTTCTGAAGATAGTATAGCTCTTCATCGGTGTCATCGAACTCATCGCCGGATCAACATCCACTAACGGGGAACAAATACTGGCAACAGAGAATAAACACAATCAATGCAATGCACAATATGATGCATGATCATGACATGGCAATATGCTGTTGATTGAGCTAATGCAACTAGCAACAAGTTAAATGAAGTTGGTTTGAACCCTAGTTTCAAATTCAAACTCCACATGTGAAGGTCTAAATGCCCTTTATATGATTTGTCCTAAACAGTAGCCAAAAGTTGGTCTAACATGCATGATAATGGTACAGATGGATTCCTTGAATTTTTCTGATAATTTTTCATATATAAATCTTTTCATTTGGAGTTATAGATAATTTTCTATGATTTTTAGAAGTTTTGGGCATTATCTGGAATTTCCTGAATAAACTTAAATCCAGAAAATGATTTATAGCATCAGCATTGTGCAAGCATGACGTCAGCGAGTCAACTCACGCTGATCAGGTCAAACGTGACGACCGAGTCCCACATATCATTGGCTCATAGTTAACTGGGAGTTAATCCCGTGTTGACTGGGATTTGACCCGCTGCGAGGCCTGCCTGTCAGTGTCTGTTAGAGAGGGATTAGTGGTGATTAGCGCCTAACTAAGCGACCACGTCAGCCCGCCGGAGTTCGGCCGGCGGCGACCTCAACTGCGGCAGAAACTCGCCGGAAAACAGCTACGGGGCTCGGTTTTGTGGGTGGTTTGCGTCTACGGGTAGCTGAAGATGCACCGCATCCAACTGGGCGAGCGACAGTGGCTGGGGTGGCCTATACTCACCGGAGACGAGCTCGCGGCGGCGGCCGGAGTACGGGCTCGACGGCTAAGACGCTACGGTGCATGCGAGGTCAAACGGACGACAGTTCTGGGCTCCTAGGAGTGTGCTGAGGACGATAGCGTCCTCGGATGCGACGTGTGTGGGCTCTTGCCACGACAGCGACATGGATGGAGGCGAGCAAGCTTTTGGTCATGGCGGGGCTATGGCCTAGAGGGCGAGCGCAACCAGGGGAGAAGGGGGAGACGACGCGGGTGCTCACAGCGCGTCCGATGGCGTCGACGGCGAGGTCGGGCGTGGTCGGGTTGCTGTGAATCGAAGACGACGACTGCCGGTGCAGAGGACGAAGATGAGCTCGATGGCGACGATGGGTTGCTCCCATGCTCGGGGTCTTCGACTTGGAGAAGCTTTGGTCCAGGGCGGTGCTGCTGGACGTGGCGGTGGAGCTAGGGGTGGCCGAAGAGGGCAGTGGCAGCAAGCGGCGGCGGCGGGCGCGCTCGGGCAAACGAGAGAGGGAGCACCAGGGGAGAGGAGAGAGCTCGAGGGAGAGTGAGAGGGGTCGAGCGGTTCGGGATGACGCCGGGGCGTTCACCCACGCGTCCAGGGGCTCGGCGGCAAGCAGGAGGAGGCGTGGGGCCTCGCGCGCGCGTGCGCTGTCCCACCTCTACCTACTGGCAGAGGTTAGGGATGACTGGCAGGGGCCATCTGGGCTGGGCCAGCTTGCTGGGCCGTAGGTAAGGCCAGGTAAGTGCTCTGCCTTTTCTATTTTCTGTTTGTTCTGTTTTCTATTTTTTTGAAGTTTGTTTTGAGTTTGGTTTTCAAACAAACCAATTTTTATGCTTCTGAAAATTATTATGTGGACTTAGGAAACTAGTTCAGAGCCACATGCAAATTTTCAAAATTATTGGGCTTATATATCTATTTTGTAGTAAATATAAACCCAAATCAAATAGCTAGTGATTTAATTCAAAGGCCCAAGAATAATTATTTCCGTGATTCCAAAAATATTGGTTTGAGTTATAGCTCTTGCCAATATTTTCAGAGGTTAGCAGGAACATTTTATTGGGCTCATTTGAATTTTTTTAATGTTGATCATTTTTGTAAAAGACTTCTGAGGCTTTCCACTTTCCCCAATTCAACTGTCAATAAAATTTAAACATGATGCAACAAGATCAAGCAAGGACAACAGGGGCTGAGCTAGGGCTGTGACAACTCACCCCCACTAAACAAGAATCTCGTCTCGAGATTCAAGACGTGAGATAAGAAGACAAAGGTGTCATAAAGCTAACACGATCTTCATGATCCGATTGCCCTCATCGAAGATGTTGATTCATTGCATCACCTTGATCTGGACGTCTTGATTTGGGAACTACAACTAACACGACAATGAGAGGAAAGGGAAAACTCTATAAGGATTGATCTTATCGAAGGTCGAACAACTCAGGATCAACTCGTGGAGCGAGACGCTGAAACAACTCTCGAGCTGAGACAAGAAGCATACATCGAGAGGAATGGAGTGAAACACATGACAAAGGTTCACTAGGTAGGCAACAATTCCACACCTAAGAGGGTGGTGGACGGTTGCCAACATAGCAAGGAATTGAGTTGCCATGACACCAAAACGAGACATCTTGGAGGAGGGTGACCCGTAGAATCATCCCTTAAGTGGCAAAAAGAATTACTTTTGATCCAGAGATCAATAAAATTCTCTATACCAGCCTAGGGAAAATCTCGAGCAATCGTTTGGCGGAGTAAGTAGGGATGGCATACCGAGACTAGAATGGATGATGTGGACTACCTTGTTGAAGACAATGCAAGGGATGATTTTGCTTGCGCGTGCTCTCAAGAACTTGAGCATTTCCATATTCATCAAGGTTCTATCAACATCCGTGCCAAGGATCCTGGCAACACATCGTACTACCATGACAAACGGTGATGGAGGATGTAGATGCAAAGGAGGACATCACTTTCTCAGATTTTTCCTTAGCAATGCCAAAGAAGCAAATCTGGATGATCGACCGAGAGACATTTAGCACTCTGCTTCTAATGTTCTCCTTGATGTACTAGGTACCACAGTCAATGCTTAAAAGCATCAACATGGCCATCAAGTAAAGGTCAGACTTCGGGAGCACATGAATCCATAAGGAATAACTACGGAAGTAAATCCTGCGAGATCCTTATGGGGAAGTGGCCAACTCCCTCAATCAAGATACTACAATAATAGGTCTTCCGGCTGGTGCGTTGGCCACGCCATCCACTTTACCGGGCTACAGAGAGACCAATATTATAGTTCTCGGGAAACGTTCCAACCATCATATCTGCCTAAGATTCAGATCTGGTTGGTGTCAGAATATTCCAGACTCATCCAGTCTAGAGAGAAAAATGAAAGTTTGCAACACAAATCGACGAGATGATGTTGCGAGATTCTCGGGAAATGAACTACGATAGCAAGCTCCAAAACATGAGCTGGTTCTGCTCCAAACCTATGAACACGCTGCCCAAGACAAGCATGATCACATAGTAGTCTTACAATAAAAACACTACCGGGTTCAGATGGGGAACCATCATTGAGGATATCGAAGTCCTTGTATACTTATCGATGAACTTCTTATCCTTGAACAGATCAATCAGTGGCTTGGTGTGCTAAGGAATACATATGGAATGAAGATGATCAGTTAACAGACCACAAAATACTTCACACATGCATGACCGACTTGGGATGATTCCAGAGGAAGCAAAAATGAACTTTCTTGAATTCACGGCGGCAACTTACACCTAATGCACATGAACTTGGAGAAAGTCACTTCTTTCACCAAACATATACCTCATGAGTGAAACACGAAGAAAATGCTTACAAAGTTTCCAACACTAGCTTAATGTTTAACACGAATCATGGGGGAGAGAAGATGCTGCTGATGGGCTTAACAGCAACTCATCGGAATTTCCATATCACTGGACTTCCACCATTATGTGAACAATGTGATAGTATTGGTCAGACCAAAAGATGTAATGGTGTATGCTCGAGGATTCAACCACGAGTAGACAACATTACGAATATCGTTGGTTCTGATTTGATTTGACGATAGTCCACTCTCAAATCAAGGATTGGATAGGATAATAGCACCGACAACTGATCACAAGGATCAATCGAGGAAGATATCATCCTTCTTCAACACCCACACACACAAGGATATCCCTTAGTGATGAACTAAGTCGGACAAGCTTTCATCTTCCAACTCTCCAAGTTATTGTTTAGCTTCTCAAACTAGTTCAGGGATATCCAACACAGATTCTTGGAGAAGGGGTGGTTTATTGGAAAACCAACTTGATCACGAACTCAACATATCGGTCAGGGGACAACCTGGTGATACTTCCGTGAAGCACTACTAGGAAAATGGCTACTAATGGCGTACTAGTTTTGCCTACTAATGGCGCATCACTAGTGCGTCATTAGTATCACGCCACTAGTATTTTTTACTAATGGCGCACCACTAGTGCGCCATTAGTATAGGCCACGGTGCGCCATTAGTATAGGCCACTGGTGCGCCATTAGTATTTTTGAATTTTGAAGGCGGGAAAATAGTAGTGGCGCACCGTCTAACCCCCACCGTGCGCCATTGCTATTTTTGAATTTTGAATATGGATTTGGATCATGATTTTTTTGCCCATTTTTTGCTCTTTTTTGCTCATTTTTTGGCACGATATTATTTCAAATTTTGTTCCTGTTTTTGGATCTTGTACGTTCTTTTGCCGGAGAGGAGTTTGCCGGAGAGGAGGAGGAGGAGGTCACCGGAGAGGCGCTCGCCTACATCGCCGAAGAGGAGGAGGAGGAGGTCGCCGGAGAGGAGTTCACCGGAGCATCGGAGAGGAGGAAGGAGAAACCATGAGGGGATGGGAGGAGAGGAGGGAGGAGGAGCTCACGGGAGAGGAGGGAGGAGAAACCCTGAGGGGAGGGGAGGAGAGGAGGGAGGAGGAGGTCGCCGGAGAGGAGGAGGAGGTCACCGGAGAGGAGGAGGAGGAGGTCGCTGGAGAGGAGGAGGGTAGTATGTTGGAGGAGAGAAGGGAAGATGGAGTGGAGGAGAGGAGGACATGGAGTGGAGGAGAGGTGGAGTGGAGGAGAAGAATGAAGAGGTAAGGAGGAGAGGACCACGCCCATATATACGACATAGTAATGGCGCACCGCGGGCAGGTGCGCCATTACTAACTTTTTTTTATTTTTTTTGATTTATTTTGAATTTTGAAGGCGGGAAGATACTAATGGCGCACCATGGGCAGGTGCGCCATTAGTAACTTTTTTTTATTTTTTTGACTTATTTTGAATTTTTAAGGCGGGAAGATAGTAATGGCGCACCATGGGTAGGTGCGCCATTAGTAAGTTTGAATTTTTTTGAATTTTTTTGCCTCTCCAGATCTTAAAAGCCCCGTATCTTTTTTTTATGTTAGGTTTTTGAGGATTTTGAAAATTTTTAACGGGGTTCCCCCAGTTAAATTCGGATGTAACTTTTTGAGTAGATGATTTTTCATATAAAACACTTTTTCATCCGAGTTCGTACACAGAAGTTATGCCCATTTTACAAATTCTCGAGAGATTTCGCAAATAAAGTCGAAATTCATATTTGTAAATTTTCACAACAACTAGACCACATATCACATGGGAAACTTATTTTCTTTTATTTTTTTGACATTTCCATCATTTTTTATTTATTTTTAAAACTGAAAAGGCGGTCCACGGGGGGGGGGGGTGCATTCGCTGGAAGTGGTGGCCAAGTTACTAATGGCGCACCGTGGCATGGTGCGCCATTACTAGTTCAACTAGTAATGGCGCACCACTCCCACGGTGTGCCATTAGTAGTTTTGAAAAAATTTAATTTTTTTTACTAATGGCGCACCGTGGATGTGGTGCGCCATTAGTATTTGGACACTAATGCGCACCAACACATGGTGCGCCATTAGTATATAGTAATGGCGCACCACATGTCTGGTGCGCCATTAGTGTCAATTCCATCTATAGCCCTTTTCCTAGTAGTGAAGGTGTCCGGAAAATCACGAACCACCGATATGTCTCTAAGCTCGAGAACAATCTTGCTTTTCAAGGCAAGACGACATGATCAAAAGAGTAAGGGATTCGATTCTAACTCAAAGATCGAAGGGTGCACCAGAAATAAGGACAAGATAGCACGATCAACCCTAGAGTAGTGATTCGATAACCAACACACTAAGAATGATATTAATGTCCATTAACTACCAAGAAACACGGTTGCTAGGAGTGTTGATTTCACACATCATGGTTCACTTGTCGGTATTCCAGTTACAACAACATGGGACCGAGGAATGAATAATGATGGCGAGAAGTATCACTGTATCAAGAGTTCATAGGAGGTTGTGCAATTCCTATGATATTCCTGACATAAAGAGGGCAATACTTCAGGGTAGAACAGAATCAAAAGCTGGATTGGCATTTTGATCTGCGGAATACAACTGCTTTGACCCAATCCGAGATATGGATGAGGTACTGGAGTTTGTTTCTCCTAGTCATTCTGGAATAGAATGGCTTGACGGATCACATGAATAATAGGCATCGATAACACCAATGCACAACTACTCTTGACCAACAATTGACAGACGAAGGTCAGATAACAGCTAAAGAGGGACAACTCAAGGAACATATAACTTTCTGAGTTGTGGATGCATAGATTAGTATGTCAAACCAAGTTCAACATATTTCTTCCGGATAACCCATGCAGAGAGGTAGGACTGGCAGAGTCACAATTATGAATGGAGAACTCCTCAAGAGTACTCTGATTGTGATCTTTTGGTTCAAATAACTTCTGCCATATTGGCTCATGGTATTGGAAGAACGATATACCACAGACCTCGAGGACTATCGCAAGGGTTACTAATATAATATCCTAAAGGAACTAGCAACACTATCAAAAAGAGGTAAGTAGAGTGAAACTTGGGCTCAAAAACCCAGAAATAGAATGCCTACTAATAAATGGCATCACTGGATGCTTCCGAGAATGGTGGCCAGAATCATCACACTGGGGATACGAAAGCATTGCTAAATTACTGAGTGGTTCTCGAGGACACCTAGGGTCATAATATTAACTCCAACATACACGTCAAGGCAACGGAGTACCACAACAGAGCGATTAGTGTGCTTAAACTGGCCCAAAGAAACATCGAGAACCGAAAGAAGGGATTTGCAAATGCATCAGACTATTTTAGAAACCTGGGATGACTCGGACAGCATAATGGCTGTAAATGCTCAATAGATTTGAGACATCCTGCAAAATGGTGGCATAACCACTCAACAACACAATATCAAGGTTCTGAGGCCAGCTATGAACATATGGAAGTAGTAGGAACTGAACTGAGGCTTAAACTCAACAATCCTAGGCAACTACGGTTTAGTAACACGTCATCCTGATAGATAGATGAGAAGGCCTAGTTCTTAATCCCCGTATAAAAGAAGAGGTTGACTCACATCAAAAGGACATAAGGATAAGGAGTAAAAAGAGCCTTACATTCCCTTCCACAATCAATTCCCCTACATAACTAAAGCATTCTAGACACAACTTCGGCCGGTTTGGCTTGGTAATCCTACAGGCAGTCAGGCTCTGATACCAAAGCTGTCAGGACCCTGATTCTAAGTCACACCGATCTAGCCTTTAACACCTCATATCACTTTGCGGCCTCACGCACGGTATTCCCACGGGTGTCGCCGTACCATGGCCAGGGACCGTTTGTGCCTTTTGGCTCACTTATATGATAGTGTCGCTAGCATCCATATGACAGAGAACCCGGGCCGACATGGCTAGTCGTGAAGCCAAAGCGGCACCAACCTATGGGGACAGGCATACATGAATCACATCGGGCATGTCGGTCAGCAGCGTGTGAATCCGGGCTGTAGCACTAGGCTAACAGGACTCTGGGAACCCGGGCTATAGCAGGCTAGGCAGGACTCCAGATGTCACCGCGCGACATTTCCCCGAAGGGACAGACACAGGAATGAAGTGAAACACATGCCGGCCAGTCAAGTGTCCTGAGCAGCAGTGCTGGGCTAGCAGGACTCTGGTGAACCGGGCTGTAGCGGACTACTATGGCTCATGGAAGCACTAGACTACATTTCCCCATAAAAGAGGCCGCCAAGGATAAACAACTAGATTGTCGGATCCCACACATACCAAGCATTTCAATCATACACATAATATGCTCGATATGTGTAAATACAACATGGCATCACAACATAACTCTACGACTCAAGTATTTATTCATTAGGCTCCAAGGAGCGAGATATTACAAACATGGGTCTCATGACCCAACATTCAGAGCTTACAAGTCAAAGCACATGCGGAAGCTTAACATGTCTGAGTACAGACAGCTAAAAATAAAGAAGGCTGAGGAGCCTGACTATCTACAAGACCCTCCCAAGGGTACAAGATCGTAGCTGAGGTAACAAGCTAAACGTCGAAGTCCACGTGGAACTACTAGCGAGACTGAAGTCTCTCTGCAAAACATAAAATAAGCAAACGTGAGTACAAATGTACCCAGCAAGACTTATATCAGAACTAACTACATATGCATTGGTATCAATAAAGGGGGTGCTGGAGTTTGACTGCAGCAAGCCAGCTTTGACTCAGTGGCTATCCTATATTACGACTGCGAGTAACTCTTTTGGGGTGGCGCACACGAGTCCACATATTCACTTTACAAATACACCACTATGAATCCGCTCCCGTCTTCCTACGAGAACGCTATCCATAGCACTCATGCTTATCTTGCGCATTTTAAAGTATCCACTTTCACTTGTCTATGAACTATGCAAGGGGTCCAAGTTACCATATTCGAGGAATCCGGCTATTCGAATAGATAATGATAACCCTGTAGGGGTGTACTTCTTCACACACGCTCTCGCCACTTATCGCCCTCTACACGTCATGTACCTCGGCAACCTTCAAGCGGAAGCCGGGCGAGGGAGTCGGCCATGACCTGACTAACCAACAAGTCTAGTCCAGGTTTACTGCCTATTCGGGTTCCTTTCGCAAGGAGATCCGGCCAGGGTGTCGCTCACGGCCCCAAACGATGTGAGCAGGGTTCCCAAGCCCACCATCCGGGTGCCACTTGGTACACTGTTCCACTGTGCCTAGTCTGTCCCAAGCCCACTTGTATCGGGTGCCACTTGGTAGACTACTAACACTACCTACAAACAACAGAAACAAGTTGCAACTCCTGGACAGAGATCGAGTTGATTAATAAGCCAAGAGGGGCCGAGTTACCGGAACCCAATGTGTGGTAGTAACTGTTCATGGATCACAAACACAGAACTCAGTTCCTGAGGACGGCTGCAATGAGACAACCCACCATGTACTCCTACATGGCCTCTCACTGCTACCTTTACCAAATCGTGTTCACACACCTAGCTCACACACAGTAGGACATGTTCAACACCATTCCAATTCATCCCCGATGAATCAGACCTGACTCAACTCTAAGCAGTAGCAAGCATGACAGACAAGCATGAATGAGTAGGCACATCAGGGCTCAAACAACTCCTACTCATGCTAGTGGGTTTCATCTATTTACTGTGGCAATGATAGGTCATGCAGAGGAAAGGGGTTCAATTACCGAAGCATGTAACTGTTGAATCGTTGTTGTCCTAATGCAGTAAAAGAGAGCAAGAGCGAGAGAGTGGGATTGTATCGGAATGAACAAGGGGGTTTTGCTTGCCTGGCACTTCTGAAGATAGTATAGCTCTTCGTCAGTGTCATCGAACTCATCGCTGGATCAACGTCTACTGACAGGGAACAAATACCGGCAATAGAGAATAAACACAATCAATGCAATGCACAATATGGCGCATGATCATGACATGGCAATATGCTGTTGCTTGAGCTAATGCAACTAGCAACAAGTTAAATGAAGTTGGTTTGAACCCTAGTTTCCAATTCAAACTCCATATGTGAAGGTCTAAATGCCCTTTATATGATTTGTCCTAAACAGTAGCCAAAAGTTGGTCTAACATGCATGATAATGGTACAGATGGATTCCTTGACTTTTTCTGATAATTTTTCATATATAAATCTTTTTATTTGGAGTTATAGATAATTTTCTATGATTTTTAGAAGTTTTGGGCATTATCTGGAATTTCCTAAGTAAACTTAAATCCAGAAAATAATTTATAGCATCAGCATTGTGCAAGCATGACGTCAGCGAGTAAACTGATGCTGACCAGGTCAAACCTGACGACCGGGTCCCACATGTCATTGGCTCACAGTTAACTGGGAGTTAATCCCGTGTTGACTGGGATTTGACCTGCTGCGGGGCCCACCTGCCAGTGTCTGTTAGAGAGGGATTAGTGGGGATTAGCGCCTAACTAAGCGACCACATCAGCCCGCCGGAGTTCGGCCGGCGGCGACCTCAACTGCGGCGGAAACTCGCCAGAAAATAGCTATGGGGCTCGGTTTTGCGTGTGGTTTGCGTCTACGGGTAGCTGAAGGTGCGCCACATCCAACTGGGCGAGCGACAGTGGCTGGGGTGGCCTATACTCGCCGGAGACGAGCTCGCGGCGGCGGCCGGAGTACGGGCTCGACGGCTAAGACGCTACGGTGCATGCGAGGTCAAACGGACGGCAGTTCTGGGCTCCTGGGAGTGAGGACGATAGCGTCCTCAGATGCGACGTGAGTGGGCTCTCGCCACGGCAGCAACATGGATGGCGGCAAGCAAGCTTTCGGTCATGGCGGGGCTATGGCCTAGAGGGCGAGCGCGACCAGGGAAGAAGGGGGAGACGACGTGGGTGCTCACAGCGCGTCCGATGGCGTCGTCGCCGAGGTCGGGTTGCTGCGAATCGAAGGCGACGACTGCCGGTGCAGAGGACGAAGATGAGATCGATGGCAACGATGGGCTGCTCCCGCGCTCGGGGTCTTCGACTTGGAGAAGCTTTGGTCCAGGGCGGTGCTGCTGGACGTGGCGGTGGAGCTAGGGGTGGCCGAAGAGGGCGGTGGCAGCAAGCGGCGGCGGCAGGCGCGCTCGGGCAAACGAGAGAGGGAGCACCAGGGGAGAGGAGAGAGCTCGAGGGAGAGTGAGAGGGGTCGAGCGGTTTGGGACGACGCCAGGGCGTTCACCCATGCATCCAGGGGCTCGGCAACAAGCAGGAGGAGGCGTGGAGCCTCACGCACGCGTGCGCTGTCCCGCCTCTGCCTACTGGCAGAGGTTAGGGATGACTGGCAGGGGCCAGCTGGGCTGGGCCGGCTTGCTGGGCCTCAAGTAAGGCCAGGTAAGTGCTCTGCCTTTTCTATTTTCTGTTTGTTCTGTTTTCTATTTTTGAAGTTTGTTTTGAGTTTGGTTTTCAAACAAACCAATTTTTATGCTTCTGAAATTATTATGTGGACTTAGGAAACTAGTTCAGAGCCAAATGCAAATTTTCAAAATTATTGGGCTTATATCTATTTTATAGTAAATATAAACCCAAATAAAATAGCTAGTGATTTAATTCAAAGTCCCAAGAATAATTATTTCTGTGATTCCAAAAATATTGGTTTGAGTTATAGCTCTTGCCAATATTTTCAGAGGTTAGCAGGAACATTTTGTTGGGCTCATTTGGAACAATTTTTAATGTTGATCATTTTTGTAAAAGACTTTTGAGGCTTCCACTTTCCCCAATTCAACGTTCAATAAAATTTAAACATGATGCAACAAGATCAAGCAAGGACAACAGGGGCTGAGCTAGGGCTGTGACAGTCTCTAAACAGAGTGGTAATTTTCTTTGGTAATGAATTTAGTCCTAATATGATAGGCATACAAGAGGGATATAATAAAAACTTTCATATAAAGTGCATTGAATACTATGAGAAGTTTGATTCCTTATGATTGTTTTGTGATATAAAGAAGGTTATATTGGAGTCATGCTAGTGATTAATTGTGAATTTGAGAAATACTTGTGTTAAGGTTTGTGAGTCCCGTAGCATGCATGTATGGTGAACCGTTATGTAACAAAGTTGGAGCATGAGATATTTTTTATTGTCTTCCTTATGAGTGGCGGTTGGGGATGAGCGATGGTCTTTTCCTATCAATTTATCCCCCTAGGAGCATGCACGTAGTACTTTGTTTCTATGACTAATAGATTTTTGCAATAAGTATGTGAGTCCTCTATGACTAATGTTGAGTCCATGGAATATACACACTCTCACCCTTCCACCATTGCTAGCCTCTCTAGTGCCGCGCAACTGTAACATCCCAAATTTGCAATTTGGAATGTTATACACTAGATCATCATGCATAGCATATTTTCTTGCATTTTGGTCGATCCTAGAAATTTCACGCAACTCAAGGACCCTCGGAGAGAGTTGGAGATTTCGTTATTTTCATATTTGAGTTCTCTCGAATTTTGAAAAGAGGATCATTTGATTTATTTATTTCATCTTCAATTATTTTTCCAATATCAAAAAAATATGAGAGAGGGAATAATATGACTTTCCCAAATTTAGGAAAAATGAAGATTTAATAAATAAATCAAATTTTGGTTTTGCCGGAGTTTTGTTGGCTTTTTATTTGGATAGGGAAAAATGCGCGTTTTCAAAAATTGCATTTTAGGCCCGGAGTAAAGTTCATTTTGTTCGGCTCATTTTTAGGAGTCGGGGAAAATTTACTTTAGGAATTTTGGAGCTCGTCTAGATTTTCTTTTCTGTGTTTTTCTGCGCGCGGAACTGATTTAAAGAAAAATCTTGCAGCGCCCTGGGCCAAGGCCCAGCCAGCAGCCGGCCGGCCAGGCCATCGCCTGCGTCGCGCGCGCCAGGCGCCAGGAGGCCGCCGCCGCCGCCCCTTTTGGAGTCCTAGTAGGACTTTAGTCCTACTCCGTTTCCTCTTTTTCTTTCCTATTCCTACTCTATTTCTTGTCCCCTACCCCAAGAAACCCCTCCCCTCACCAATATAAATACCCCCACACCCCCCCTCCAAAACATCAAATCAAACCCCAAGCCCCACACCATCCCACGCCTCCCCAAGCCGCGCCCCTCACCCACGCCGCCGCCCTTGTGCATCGCCGCCGCCGTTCGCCGGAGCTCCTCGCCGGAACCTCGCCGAGGTAGCCGCGCCGCGTCTCTCCTATCCCCTCGGTTCGGTTTTTCTTATAAACCATTCCGATTCTTTTCTTCTCTTCCGATTTGTTTTCTTTTCGGTTCTTTTCTAAACCGTTCCGGTTTCTAGATCGGTTTTTCGTTTCGGTCTTTTTCTCCGAAAACCCTAGATCGGTTTTCGTTCTTCTTTTGGACCATTCGTCTCAACGAACGTGATCACCGATTATTCCCCGGTTAACGACGCCCGTTCTTTTAATCGTTCTTCTTTTTCTTTTCATCGGATTTATTCCGTGATCGTGATCTCAGATCCGATCTTCGTTCTAGTCTTTCTTTCCGCTCGTTTATCGGAATCAGGTGATTCAAGCGGCTGGAGTTTCGTTCCGAAACCGTCGTTCCGTCTAATCAACTTGAACAAGTTTTTGCCACAATAAAATTTGACCTAGTTTCAACTTGCTAGAACCGAGTTGTTTTCTTCCGCCGTTTGTTTTCCGTTTCTTTGTTCGGTTCTTTCTTTCTTTGCAACCGGAGTTCTTAAGTCGAACTTTCTGGTTCGTTCCCTTTTTCGAGTTTTACCTGTGCATTAGATGAGTACTTATTGTATGCTTGTTGTTTGTCTGCGATAGATCACCCGGATTGCGCCGCTTGTTACTTCGAAGCCCTAGGTCTTGCGGATCATCAGCAAGGCAAGTAACACTTTGATCATACCTTTTCTACAACCCATGTTTTATTGCATTAGATCAATCCTCTCACATTGCATGATTAGGATCTAATTAAACTGTGGGATGGGAAGTAGATGAGGTAGTATCTATCACCTGTATTATTATGAAACCTTTGGGAGTTACTTCTATGTTTGCTTATTATGCCATGCTATGCTAGTAGACGTGGATTGGGTGAGTGATATCCATGACAGATGTGAGTTGATAATTTTAATGGTTTATCTAAGGTGGCAACTTAAACACACATCTGGGTGGATTGAGGCACCTGATGTCTATCAGGACTTGCCTGTTTTATTTTGGACCGCCACCCAGGCTCAAAGGGATCATAAGATCATTCATGCTAGTAACTTCTGTGTGCAGCCACATGCTACTATGGGCTCTGGCATAGTTGACTAAGTTGTGCGAACTCTTACGGGGTGGACTAGCAGATGTAGGGGTTGTAGGTGGTACGGTCTACCCCACATGTAAGGTGCTAGCGCTTCTGAAAGACTATGTCTCAGTCATCCGTTTCTCAAACACCATGTAGTGCGAGAAAACAAACGGAGGCGATCGAGTCATGTGGGGAAAGTGCGCAAACCTCTGCAGAGTGTACAAACTAATCATGATTAGCCGTGTCCCCGGTTATGGACAACTTGAGTATCTAGTACTTGAATATCATCTGTATCTCAACATGTTACTTCTAATTAATGTTGTTGGGTTTTAATTGTTCACTTAATTGGGATCAGAATGCTGTCAACCATTCTTGATGTTTCACAACTACCATGATAGTTAAATAAATTTATTCCTTTGCAGTAGGGAAAAACTGGCTTTACGCAAAACTGTAATCATAGAGCTTTCCACCAGCCATATATGCATATAGTATAGCTGTTTCATTCCATTACTCTCTATGTGTTACATTGCCAGCATATTCCATGTGCTGACCCGTTTTCGGGCTGCAACTTCTCATGTTGCAGATTTTTCAGACGTCGAGTAAGGTGCTTTTAGGTCGTGGCCCTATACTCAGTGATGCCGTTGGAGTTGATGGACCCATTTATCTTCCGAGTCTTCCGCTGTTATCGTTATTAGATGGCCTTAAGCCATATTTATTGTAATAAGTTCTCTTTGAGACAACGATGTAATAAGTGTGTGATTGCAACTCTGCTATAAATCCTTCGCTGTACTGTGTGGTGTCAGCATTACTGATCCAGGGATGACACCTGAGCACAGAGCACTTGATCCATTCGGGTCGGGTCGCTACAAAGATGGTATCAGAGCACACGCTGACTGTAGGACACGACCACTAAGTTAAAGCCATAGAACACCACTCTCTTCTCATTTTCTAATTCCTCATCTTTTCTACCCTTTTAGGATGACGAACGCGAAGATTAAGTACGCTCAACCGGATGAAGGCACACCTTTTGGAATTCACTTGAAGGAAGTCACCAAGTACCTGAACATTGGATTACCAAGCTTCACGGGAACTTTCAACGCCACTCTGCCTGAAGAGGAGCGCTGGAAGATTCAAGCTCACGTTCCGGGAAGGACATTCGCACCAACCACGAAGCCCATAGATAGTGTTTTTAATACACCAACCTGGAGTCTGGGAAGGAGCATGGTAGCTCATATCACCATAGGACGCATTGGAGAAGTTTATCAAGAAGACCTTAAGGACACTATCTACCAGATTTGCGGACGCCGAGATGAACAATGGGAGTTAGTCAGCACCAAGAAGGATAGATCCATTGCATCTTTCATCCAGGAGTTAAACCAGCACATTCGACGCCACGAGAACCAGATGTGCAATGATATGATAGAGTTGAAGAATGCAAAGGCAAGGATCATCGAGCTGGAAGGAGAACTGAAGTCTACACGCAAGGACTACATGGACGAGATCGTAGCTCTAGCAAGACACAATGGCGATCTTAAGCAGGAGATTGAAGAACTCAAGAGGAAGTTAGCATCCCAGGAGGAAGACGAGTACGTCGCATGTCCGGACAACTACATCATCATCGATGACACCGATTCGGATCCAAGTGAACCCGACTTTGAAGACGAAGCTGGAGCAGATATCATGGAGTCTTCCACCGGTTCAAATTTCTAGATGACCACCAGATAGTAGTAGTATTCCCCCATGTAAACACAATAGTTCGAGCACTTTTGCGATAGTTAGACCGTTTGTAAGCCCTTGTTTGATTGAATGAAGTGGAATTGTGTGCTTTTGCCTCATGTGCATTGGGGTAGTGTTTTCCCTTTAGACCTCACTCTATTCTCAATTCTCATCTTTTCTAAACCCTCAGATGCCTCCAAGACGTGACAATGGATTCCCACTGGAGCTCACTCGGTTGATCCAGCAGCAGAATCAATTGATGCAGATGTTAGTCCAGAACCAGCAGAACAACAACAACAACCCACCACCACCACCACCTGTTGACCACTTAGCCCGTTTCCTTAGGCTGAATCCGTCGGTGTTTTCCAGTAGCACCGAGCCGATAGTAGCAGATGATTGGCTCCGCAAGATAGGAAGGGAGTTGACCACTGCAGGATGCACAGATGGTGAGAAAGTGAAGTTTTCCGCTCACCAGCTTGACGGACCCGTGGCAGCATGGTGGGAGAATTTCACAGCCACTTACCCAGTTGACACTGTCACATGGGATCAGTTTCAGCAAGCTTTCCACACTGCCCATGTTTCAGCAGGAGCTATGGCCCCGAAGAAGCGTGAGTTTCGCAACTTACGCCAAGGAGGAAGGACAATTGGCCAGTACGTTGACGATTTCAGCAAGTTTGCACGTTATGCCCCAGATGACGTTGCTACGGATGCAGCTAAGCAGGAGAAGTTTCTAGAAGGACTGAATGATGAGTTGAGTATGCAGTTGATGGTAGCCACTTTCAACAACTACCAGGAGTTGGTAGATCGTGCCATCATGATTGAAGGAAAGCAACAGAAGATTGAGAACCGTAAGAGGAAGTATGGACAGGGGAAGTATAACTCTGGAGCCCAGCAGAAGCCCCGTTTTACCCCTAAACCGGGATTTCAGTTTCAGCATACCCAGGAGGAAGTACCAGTGGTGAAGGATTTTCCTGATGTATTTCCTGAGGAATTTCCAGGCATGCCACCGGATAGAGACATTGAGTTTTTGATTGAGTTATTGTCAGGTACAGGCCCAATATCGAAGCGACCATATAGGATGCTAGCAAAGGATTTGGTGGAAATTAAGAATCAGATTAAGGAGTTATTGGATAACGGTTACATTCGCCCAAGTTCTTCGCCTTGGGGATCACCCGTACTTCTAGTGGAAAAGAAGGATGGATCATTAAGGATGGTTGTAGATTATCGGGGATTGAATGAAGTAACCATCAAGAATAAGTACCCATTGCCAATGATCAATGATCTGTTTGATCGATTGCAAGGAGCTAGAGTGTTTTCCAAGATCGATTTGCGATCAGGGTACCATCAATTGAAGATTCGAGAGCAGGACATACCTAAGACAGCATTCACCACAAGATATGGACTGTATGAGTACACCGTTATGTCATTTGGATTGACTAACGCACCTGCCTATTTTATGAACCTGATGAACAAAGTGTTTATGGAGTTTTTGGATAAGTTCCTCGTAGTGTTCATTGATGACATCCTGGTTTATTCAAAGAATGAAGAGGAGCATAAGGAACATTTGCGTTTGGTTTTGGAGAAATTAAGGGAACATCAATTATACGCCAAATTCAGCAAATGTGAGTTTTGGTTGAAGGAAGTCGGATTCCTCGGACACGTTATATCCGGAGAAGGTATAGCAGTCGACCCCACTAAGGTTGAGACCATAACAGAATGGGAAGCACCAACAACAGTTGGAGAGATCCGGAGTTTTCTTGGACTCGCAGGATACTACCGGAGATTCATTGAGAACTTTTCAAAGATTGCAAAGCCTATGACTGAATTGTTGAAGAAGGATACTAAGTTCAAATGGACTGAGGAGTGTGTGGCTAGTTTCCAGGAGTTGAAGAAACGCTTGGTTACCTCACCAGTGTTGATTTTGCTAGATCAGACCAAGGATTATGAGGTGTATTGCGACGCTTCACGTCGAGGACTTGGAGCAGTGCTTATGCAGGAAGGAAGAGTTGTTTTGTATGCTTCACGACAACTGAAGCCTCATGAATTGAATTATGCCACGCATGATTTGGAGTTAGCAGCCGTAGTGCATGCTTTGAAGACGTGGAGACATTTCCTCATTGGAAATCATTGTGAGGTGTACACGGATCACAAGAGTTTGAAGTACATTTTCACTCAGAAGGAGTTGAACCTCTGACAAAGGAGATGGTTGGAGCTCATCAAGGATTATGATATGAAATTGCATTACCATCCCGGAAAAGCTAATGTAGTAGCTGACGCATTGAGCCGTAAGAGCCATGTCAATACTCTAATGGCGGGGAAAATACCCAAGGAGTTAGCAGAAAACCTTCGTGAGCTATGTTTGGAAATAGTTCCGAGAGGCTATGTAGCAGCATTGGAGATTCAGTCAACATTGATGGATAAGATCAGAGAAGCTCAGAAATCTGACAAGGAGACTGCTGCTATAAAAGAGAAATTGAGCGAAGGAAAAGCAAAGGGATTTCGTGAGGATGAGCACGATACCCTATGGTTTGAGGACTGTGTTTATGTGCCCAATGACCCGGAGATCAGGAAGTTGATTTTGCATGAGGCACATGATTCACCGTATTCGATTCACCTAGGGAATACCAAGATGTATTTGGATTGAAGGAAACATTCTGGTGGACCGGAATGAAGAAGGATATTGCAGCATATGTAGCAGTTTGTGACGTATGTCAGAGAGTAAAGGCAGAGCATCAGAAGCCAGCAGGATTGTTACAACCATTACCGATACCCGAATGGAAGTGGGATAAGATAGGCATGGATTTTATCACAGGACTACCCAGGATGAAAGCAGGCTATGACTCGATATGGGTAGTAGTTGATCGTTTGACAAAGGTAGCACATTTTATCCCAGTTAAGACCACTTACACCAGTGCTAAGTTGGCAAAGATATACATGACTAGGATCATTTGTTTGCATGGAGTTCCGAGGAGTATCGTATCAGATAGAGGAACCCAATTCACCTCAAAGTTTTGGAATCAGTTGCATGAAACTTTATGAACCAGACTGGAGTTCAGCACAGCTTTTCATCCGCAGACAGATGGACAGACCGAGAGAGTCAATCAGATTTTGGAAGATATGCTGAGAGCTTGTGCCCTAGATTATGGATCTAGTTGGGACGATAACTTGCCATATGCGGAGTTTTCTTATAACAACAATTACCAAACCAGTTTGAAGCTGGCACCTTTCGAAGCTTTATACGGAAGGAGGTGCAGGACACCGTTGTCATGGGACGAAGTTGGAGACCGTCAATTCTTTGGACCAGATTTGATTAAGGAGTCTGAACGGAAAGTTAAGTTGATTCGCGATAGGCTCAAGGTAGCCCAGTCCAGGAAAAAGAGCTACGCAGATTCTAAACGCAAGGAGACAGTCTACGAAACCGGAGACAGAGTTTATCTCCGAGTATCCCCACTTCGAGGAGTTAAGCGCTTTGGAGTTAAGGGAAAGTTAGCACCGCGTTTCGTTGGACCGTATAAGATCTTGCAACGTATGGGAGAAGTCGCTTATAAGTTGGAATTACCAGAGGGACTGTCAGGAGTTCATGATGTATTCCATGTTTCTCAGCTGAAGAAATGTCACGCCGAGATGGCGGAGGTACCGCTAAGAGATACCGTGCCGCTTGAAGAGATTCAGTTGAAGGATGACTTAACATATGAGGAGAAGCCAGTCAAGATTCTCGATCAGGCCAGCAGAGTTACCCGCAGCAAGGTTATCAAGTTTTGCAAAGTTTAGTGGAACCACCCCTCAGAGGATGAAGCCACCTGGGAAAGAGAAGAAGATTTGCTCAAGGACCACCCTCACCTATTTTCTAGCCAACCCGAATCTCGAGGGCGAGATTCATCTTAAGGGGGGTAGGTTTGTAACATCCCAAATTTGAAATTTGGAATGTTATACACTAGATCATCATGCATAGCATATTTTCTTGCATTTTGGTCGATCCTAGAAATTTCACGCAACTCAAGGACCCTCGGAGAGAGTTGGAGTTTTCGTTATTTTCATATTTGAGTTCTCTCGAATTTTGAAAAGAGGATCATTTGATTTATTTATTTCATCTTCAATTATTTTTCCAATATCAAAATAATATGAGAGAGGGAATAATATGACTTTCCCAAATTTAGGAAAAATGAAGATTTAATAAATAAATCAAATTTTGGTTTTGCCGGAGTTTTGTTTGCTTTTTATTTGGATAGGGAAAAATGCGTGTTTTCAAAAATTGCATTTTAGGCCCAGAGTAAAGTTCATTTTGTTCGGCTCATTTTTAGGAGTCGGGGAAAATTTACTTTAGGAATTTTGGAGCTCGTTTAGATTTTCTTTTCTGTGTTTTTCTGCGCGCGAAACCGATTTCAAAAAAAATCTTGCAGCGCTCTGGGCCAAGGCCCAGCCATCAGCCGGCCGGCCAGGCCATCGCCCGCGCCGCGCGCGCCAGGCGCCAGGAGGCCGCCGCCACCGCCCCTTTTGGAGTCCTAGTAGGACTTTAGTCCTACTCCGTTTCCTCTTTTTCTTTCCTATTCCTACTCTATTTCTTGTCCCCTACCCCAAGAAAACCCCTCCCCTCACCAATATAAATACCCCCACACCCCCCCCTCCAAAACATCAAATCAAACCCCAAGCCCCACACCACCCCACGCCTCCCCAAGCCGCGCCCCACCCCGCGCCCCTCACCCACGCCGCCGCCCTTGTGCATCGCCGCCACCGCCCAACGCCGTCGTTCGCCGGAGCCCCTCGCCGGAACCTCGCCGAGGTAGCTGCGCCACGTCTCTCCTATCCCCTCGGTTCGGTATTTCTTATAAACCCTTCCGATTCTTTTCTTCTCTTCCGATTCGTTTTCTTTTCGGTTCTTTTCTAAACCGTTCCGGTTTCTAGATCGGTTTTTCGTTTCGGTCTTTTTCTCCGAAAACCCTAGATCGGTTTTCGTTCTTCTTTCGGACCGTTCGTCTCAACGAACGTGATCACCGATTATTCCCCGGTTAACGACGCCCGTTCGTTTAATCGTTCTTCTTTTTCTTTTCGTCGGATTTATTCCGCGATCGCGATCTCAGATCCGATCTTCGTTCTAGTCTTTCTTTCCGCTCGTTTATCGGAATCAGGTGATTCAAGCGCCTGGAGTTTCGTTTCGAAACCGCCGTTCCGTCTAATCAACTTGAACAAGTTTTTGCCACAATAAAATTTGACCTAGTTTCAACTTGCTAGAACCGAGTTGTTTTCTTCTGCCGTTTGTTTTCTGTTTCTTTGTTTGGTTCTTTCTTTCTTTGCAACAGGAGTTCTTAAGTTGAACTTTCTGGTTCGTTCCCTTGTTCGAGTTTTACCTGTGCATTAGATGAGTACTTATTGTATGCTTGTTGTTTGTCTGCGATAGATCACCCGGATTGCGCCGCTTGTTACTTCGAATCCCTAGGTCTTGCGGATCATCAACAAGGCAAGTAACACTTTGATCATACCTTTTCTACAACCCATGTTTTATTGCATTAGATCAATCCTCTCACATTGCATGATTAGGATCTAATTAAACTGTGGGATGGGAAGTAGATGAGGTAGTATCTATCACCTGTATTATTATGAAACCTTTGGGAGTTACTTCTATGTTTGCTTATTATGCCATGCTATGCTAGTAGACGTGGATTGGGTGAGTGATATCCATGACAGATGTGAGTTGATAATTTTAATGGTTTATCTAAGGTGGCAACTTAAACACACATCTGGGTGGATTGAGGCACCTGATGTCTATCAGGACTTTCCTGTTTTATTTTGGACCGCCACCCAGGCTCAAAGGGATCATAAGATCATTCATGCTAGTAACTTCCGTGTGCAGCCACATGCTACTATGGGCTCTGGCATAGTTGACTAAGTTGTGCGAACTCTTACGGGGTGGACTAGCAGATGTAGGGGTTGTAGGTGGTACGGTCTACCCCACATGTAAGGTGCTAGCGCTTCTGAAAGACTATGTCTCGGTCATCCGTTTCTCAAACACCATGTAGTGCGAGAAAACAAACGGAGGCGATCGAGTCATGTGGGGAAAGTGCGCAAACCTCTGCAGAGTGTACAAACTAATCATGATTAGCCGTGTCCCCGGTTATGGACAACTTGAGTATCTAGTACTTGAATATCATGTGTATCTCAACATGTTACTTCTAATTAATGTTGTTGGGTTTTAATTGTTCACTTAATTGGGATCAGAATGCTGTCAACCATTCTCGATGTTTCACAACTACCATGATAGTTAAATAAATTTATTCCTTTGCAGTAGGGAAAAACTGGCTTTACGCAAAACTGTAACCATAGAGCTTTCCACCAGCCATATATGCATATAGTATAGCTGTTTCATTCCATTACTCTCTATGTGTTACATTGCCAGCATATTCCATGTGCTGACCCGTTTTCGGGCTGCAACTTCTCATGTTGCAGATTTTTTAGACGTCGAGTAAGGTGCTTTTAGGTCGTGGCCCTATACTCAGTGATGCCATTGGAGTTGATGGACCCATTTATCTTCCGAGTCTTCCGCTGTTATCGTTATTAGATGGCCTTAAGCCATATTTATTATATTAAGTTCTCTTTGAGACAACGATGTAATAAGTGTGTGATTGCAACTCTGCTATAAATCCTTTGATGTACTATGTGGTGTCAGCATTACGGATCCAGGGATGACACCTGAGCACAGAGCACTTGATCCATTCGGGTCGGGTCGCTACAGCAACTTCCGCCGGTACCATACACCCACCATATACCTTCCTCAAAACAGCCACCATACCTACATATTATGGCATTTCATAGCCATTCCGAGATATATTGCCATACAACATTCCACCGTTTCATTTATTATGACATGTTCCATCATTGTCATATTGCTTTGCATGATCATGTAGTTGATATCGTATTTGTGGAAAAGTCACCATTCATAACTTTCATACATGTCACTCTTGAGTAATTGCACATCCCGGTACACCGCTAGAGGCATTCATATAGATTCATATTTTGTTCTAAGTATCGAGTTGTAATTCTTGAGTTGTTGTAAGTAAATAAAAGTGTGATGATCTTCATTATTAGAGCATTGTCCCATGTGAGGAAAGGATGATGGAGACTATGATTCCCGGGAGCAACTAGCTAACGAGCGCTCCTTCGGGAGCCTCGCAACGATCAACGCCACTTGGCGCGCTCTCAGCCATTCGCCATGTGTCGCGCTCTGGATGCTCCCTTTGGATTTTATTTTTTTATTTTTACGCATACATTTTTGGCTTTTTAAATGGTTTTTTTCTGGGTTTCTTCGACGTTTTGGTTTCCCCCCGGTCTTTCTTAGCTTTTCGATAAAAAAATTGAAAAAAAAAATTGCGTGAAAAAAGGCGTTTTCTTTTATTTTACTTTCGCGAAAGTCACGGTTTTTCTTCCGCGAGAGGCACGGTTGTGCTTTAGCGAGAGTCATGGCCGTGCCTTTCAGAAATGAAAAAAAATGTGTTTTTGTTTTTTTTCTTTTGCGAGAGTCACGGTTTTGCTTTCGCGAGAGGCACGGTTGTGCTTTTGCGAGTGTCACGGCCGTGCCTCTCAGAAAAGGGAAAAACAAAACGCGTTTTCTGTTTTTTTTTCTTTCGTGAGAGTCACGGTTTTGCTTCCGCGAGAGGCACGGTTGTGCTTTTGCGAAAGTCACGAACATGCCTCTAGGAAAGGGAAAAACAAAACGCGTTATCTGTTTTTTTCTTTCATGAGAGTCACGGTTTTGCTTCCGCGAGAGGTACGGTTGTGCTTTCGCGAAAGTCATGGCTGTGCCTCTAGGAAAGGGGAAAAAATACGTGTTTTCTGTTTTTTTATTTCGCGAGAGTCACAGTTTTGCTTTTGCAAGAGGCACGGCTGTGCCTTCGCGAGAGTCACGGCCGTGCCTCTCGGAAACGAAAAAAACGTGTTTTCTGTTTTTTCCTTCCATGAGAGTCACAATTTTGCTTTCACGAGAGGCACGGTTGTGATTTTGTGAGAGGCACGGGCGTGCCTTTTTCGAAAACGAAAAAAAATCGTGCTCCCGGTTTGGTTTATTCGCTCGGTTTTTTTCGTTCAGTTTTTTTCGTGAAAAAAAAGTTCGTCAAAACCTATCAACATGGGATCTAGTTTTGAAGATATCGACGCGAGGAATCCAATGGTGAAAACGGTTCGAGATTTGGACGCATGGTTTAAGAGATAAAACGTTTTAAATAAACGGATCTACGAAAAAAGGGAAAACTCCCAGGTTGCGGCAAGTGGTGTGCTGCATGTGCGCCATTTGTCGCGACCTGGGAAAGTGGAGTGTTCTTTGCAACGAGTACTCCTTAATTAGTGATTTCGATGATTCCCCCACAAGTCGGGATGAGACTCCGGATGAAAAAGGGGCCAAAAAAGAGAGGGCCCAAAAAACAAAAACAAAACAAAAAAATAAAAAAAACTGAGAGAAAAGAGGGAAGGGGCAATGCTACTATCCTTTTACCACACTTGTGCTTCAAAGTAGCACCATGATCTTCATGATAGAAAGTCTCCTATGTTGTCACTTTCCTATACTAGTGGGAATTTTTCATTATACAACTTGTCTTGTATATTCCAATGATGGGCTTCCTCAAATTGCCCTAGGTCTTCATGAGCAAGCGAGTTGGATGCACACTGATGTCGCTTGAAGCTACGTCGGTATTTCCCCAAAGAGGAAGGGATGATGCAGCACATCAGCGATAGATATTTCCCTCGGATATGAAACCAAGGTTATCAAACCAGTAGGAGAACCAAGCAACACAACATAAACAACCCCTCCACATAGAAAACAAATCCTCGCAACCCGATGTGTTAAAGGGGTTGCCAATCCCTTTTGGGTAACGGTGCCCGTGCGTGACGGGAGAAAGTTGTAATAGATTGAATAAATAGATCACAAATAAAATAAAGTTCAGCAAAGAATTTTTGTGTTTTGGATTAATAGATCTGAAAATAAAAGCAAATAAAAGTAGATCACAAAGGCAAATAATATGAGAAGGAGACCCGGTGGCCGTAGATTTCACTAGTGGCTTCTCTTGAGAAAATAGCAAACGGTGGGTGAACAAATTACTGTTGGGAAATTGATAGAACTTCAAATACTCATGACCATATCCAGGCAATGATCATTATATATGCATCATGTCCAATATTAGTAGACCGACTCCTACATGCATCTACTACTATTACTCCACACATCGCCCGCTATCCAGCATGCATCTAGTGTATTAAGTTCATGGAGAAACGGAGTAATGCAATAAGAACGAAGACATGATGTAGAAAAGATCTATCTATGTAGAGATAGACCCCATCATTTTATCCTTAGTAGCAATGATACATACGTGTCGGTCCCCCTTCTGTCACTGGGATCAAGCTGCGTAAGATCGAACCCACTACAAAGCACCTCTTCCCACTGCAATATAAATAGATCAAGTTGGCCAAACAAAACCAAAATATCGGAGAAGAAATACAAGGCTATAAGCAATCATGCATAAAAGAGATCAAAGAAACTCAAATACTTTCATGGATATAAAAAGATAGATCTGACCATAAACTCAAAGTTTATCGATCCCAACAAACACATCATAAAAGAGTTACATCATATGGATATCCAAGAGACCATTGTATTGAGAATCAAGAGAGAGAGAGAGGGGGGGAAGCCATCTAGCTACTAACTACAGACCCGAAGGTCTACAAAGAACTACTCACGCATCATCGGAGAGGCACCAATGGAGGTGGTGAACCCCATCCGAGATGGTGTCTAGATTGGATCTGGTGGTTCTGGACTCTGCGGCGGCTGATGAATATTTCGTCCACTCCCCTATGGTTTTGGGGATATATGGGTATTTATAGAGCAAAGAGGCGGTCCGGGAGGCACCCGAGGTGGGCACAACCCACCAGGGCGTGCCTGGGCCTCCTGGCGCGTCCTGGTGGGTTGTGCCGCCCTCAGGGCACCCCCAGGCGCAGCCAGGGCCCGTTGTGTTCCTTTTGTCCCATAAAAATTCTCCGTAAAGTTTCGTGGCATTTGGACTCCGTTTGATATTGATTTTCGGCGATGTAAAAAATAGCAACTGGCACTTGGCACTATGTCAATAGGTTAGTACCAAAAAATGATATAAAATGACTATAAAATGATTATAAAACATCCAAGATTGATAATATAACAGCATGGAACAATAAAAAATTATAGATATGTTGGAGACGTATCATCATCCCCAAGCTTAACTCCTACTCGTCCTCGAGTAGGGAAGTGATAAAAATAAATTTTTTGATGTGGAATGCTGCCTAACATGTCATATCATATTCTTTTCTTTATAGCATGGACATTTGGACTTTTATATTGTTCAAAGCAATAGTCTAGTTTTGACATGATAATTTAAATACTCAATCATATCGACAAGCAACCATGTCTCTCAAAATATCAACGCTAAAATAAGTTATACCCATCCCATCATGCTCAACCATTGATCCATTCATGAAACACACACGCATATGAGCTACACCGAATACTCAAGTACGATCATATTGTCTCCTAGTTGGTGCTTTTATAAGAGAAGATGGAGACTCAAATTCAAAATAAAAATTGCATAAAGTAAAAGAAAGGCCCTTCGCAGAGGGAAGTAGGGATCTTTAGAGGTGCTAGAGCTCAAAGCGAAAAACTCAGAGATAAAAGCATTTTGGGAGGTGTATCCATCCCACCAACGAAAACGACTTAGAGTTCCCAATACTTTCCATGCTAAGATATATCATAGGCGGTTTCCAAACAGAAAATAAAGATTATTCCTTTTTCCACCATACTTTCACGTTCCATGGCTAGCCATATCCACGGTTGCCCTCCATACCAACACTTTCCAAGGAATTTATTATATGAAAACATAAAGTAAATTCATTTTTTTCATTTTGGGACTGGGCATCCCTAATACCTTTGCCTTACTCTCGTGCAATCACAAGTGAATAAACACCCATCTTGAGAATAACACATCTACCATGGAAAATATTAGCCACCCCTCACCGCTCCGCGAGCGAAACAAACACACAAAAGAGAAGTTTATTTTTGAAAATTAGAGATGGCACATGCAAATTTGCTTAGAACGGAAAATAATACCGCATATAGGTAGATATAGTGGACTCATGTGGCAAAACTGGTTTAAAGGTTTTTGGATGCACTAGTCGAGATCATACTTAGTGCAAAATGAAGGCTAGCAAAAGATTGAGAAGCGACCAACCAAGAAATGAATAATATCATAAGCGAGCATTAAGCATAACTAACACCAAGTAAGCACCATAAGTAGGATATAATTTCATTGCATAATTATTGACTTTCGTGCTTGCATAGGGAATCACAAACCTTAACACCAAAATTCTTACTAAAGCATAATTACTCATCAATATGACTCACATATCACATCATCATATGTCAAAACTATTACTAAGAATCAAGTTTATTTTGTCCAATGATCTTCATGAAAGTTTTTATTATATCCTTGCAGGATATCTATCACTTTGGAACTAATTTTCATATGTTGCTTTTGACAAGCTCAAACAAATATAAGTGAAGATCATGAGCATAATTTTTCTTTCAATCAAATTAATTTAAGTGAATCAAGAGAGAATTTCTTGAAATTTTTACTAACTCTCAAATAAATCTAAGTGAAGCAAGAGAGCATTTCTTCAAAAATACTAAAGCACACTGTGCTCAAAAAGATATAAGTGAAGCACTAGAGCAAGTCCATAGCTCATAAAAGAAAATTTAAGTGAAGCATAGAGAGCAATTCTAACAAGTCATGAAAATTTTGGCTCTCTCAAATAGATGTGTCCAGCAAGGGATCAAGACTTAAAAGAAAAAATAAAACAAGAAAAGACTCATATCATACAAGATGCTCCAAGAAAAACACATAGTATGCGACGAATAAAAATATAGCTTCGAGTAAAATACCGATGGTCGTTAGAAGAAAGAGGGGATGCCACTCGGGGGCATCCCCAAGCTTAGTTCGTTGCTCATTTTTGGATAATAGCTTGGGATGCTGGGGCATCCCCAAGCTTAGGCTCTTCTACTCCTTATTCCTTCATCCATCGTAAGATAACCCAAAACTTGGAAACTTCAATCACACAAAACTCAACAAAACCTTCTTGAGATCTGTTAGTATAAGAATAATAAATCACTACTATAAGTGCTATATCAAACCAATTCATATTTTGTTCTTGCATTATATCTACTGCATTCCAACTTTTCCATGGCAAAAACTCATCAAAGAAAACCATGGAGCCATCAAAATAAGCACACAACACAAAGAAAACAAAATTTGTCAAAACAGAACAGTCTGTAGAAATCTGACTATTTCAAATACTTCTGTAACTCCAAAAATTCTGAAACATTAGGACGACCTGAGCAATTTGTACATTGATCTACTGCAAGTGGAATGGGCATTTTATCCTCTATCGTAAAAAATGAAAATTATTTTTGTCAGCGCAAAAGTTTCTGTTTTTTCAGCAAGATCAAACAACTATCACCCAAGAAGATCCTAAAGTCTTTACTTGGCACAAATACTAATTAAAACATAAATAACACAATCATAACAGTAGCATAATTATGCTAACACTCGAAAACAGGAAGCAAAAAAGCAAAAATAAATTTTATTCATTGGGTTGCCTCCCAACAAGCGCTATTGTTTTACTCCCTTAGCTAGGCATAAAGCAAGGATCTAAGTTTTGTCATCTTTGGTTCGAGATCCATAAGATGCCCTCATGATTGATTCATATGGTGGCCTAATTCTTGTTCTAGGAAAGTGTTCCATACCCTTCCTCAATGGAAATTGGAACTTAATATTGCCTTCTTTCATATCAATCACGACACCAATAGTGCGTAAAAACGGTCTACCATGAATAATTGGACAAGATGGATTGCAATCAATATCAAGAACAATAAAATCTATGGGCACATAATTTCTATTTGCAAGAATAAGAACATCATTAATTCTTCCAATAGACTTTTTAATAGTAGAATCCGCCAAGTGCAAATTTAAAGAACATTCTTCAAGATCGATAAGACCAAGCACATCACATAAAGATTTCAGAATGTTAGAAACACTAGCACCCAAATCACACAAAGTAAAGAACTCATAATTTTTAATTTTGATTTTGATAGTAGGTTCCCATTCATCATGCAATTTTCTAGGAATTGAAACTTCTAATTCCAACTTTTCCTCAAAAGTTTTCATCATAACATCAACAATATGTTTAGTAAAAGCTTTATTTTGTTCATAAGCACGGGGTGAATTTATCATGGATTGCAACAAAGAAATACAATCAATCAAAGAGCAACTATCATAATTAAAGTCTTGGTAATCCAAAAGAGTGGGCACATCACTAGCTAAAGTTTTGACCTCTTCAAACCCACTTTTATCAATTTTCTCAACAAGATTTTCACCCTTCGAAATATTGGGATGCCTTCTACCTAAAGTTGACTCTTCTCCAGTCCATTTTTCATTAATATTAACTTTACTAAACAAGGAATCAATAGAAGAAAGACCAATCATTTTAAGATCTTCATCACTTTTGCGAAAGAAATCACTAGAAAACACTTTTTCTAAAATTCTCTTTTAGGTCTAAGCATAGTGGTTCTTTTCTTACTTTCATCCATAGAAACATAAATATCTTTAATTGATTCATCAACCTTAGGCACACAAATTTTCAGCTTGAGATTTTCCACATCATGAGCAATTCTGTCAACACTTCTAGACAAATCATCAATCTTACTCAACTTTTCTTCTATGGAAGGGTTGAAAACTTTTTGTGTATTGATAAATTTTTTAATATTGTTCTCAAGATCAGAGGTGTTAATATTATTATTATAAGATTAATTTCCATAGTAATTACCGTAATTATTAGAGGAATTACTAGGAAAAGGCCTAGGATTAAAATTACCTCTACAAGCGTTGTTGTTGAAATTATTTCGAGAGATAAAATTCACATCTATGGCATCACTATTTTGCTCAATCAAAGTAGACAAAGGCATATCATTAAAATCAATAGGAGCACTTCTACTAGCAACCAATTTCACAAGAGCATCAACTTTTTCACTCAAAGAAGAAATTTCTTCAACCGAATTGACTTTTTTACTACTAGGAGCTCTTTCGGTATGCCATTGCGAATAATTTGTCATAATATTATCAAGCAATTTGGTGGCTTGACCCAAAGTAATTTCCATAAAAGTACCACCCGCGGCGGAATCTAAAAGATTATGAGAAACAAAATTCAAACCCGCATAAATTTTTTGTATGATCATCCAAAGATTTAACCCATGAGTTGGGCAATTCCTTAGCATCATTTTCATCCTTTCCCAACATTGTGCAACATGCTCATGTTCAGGTTGCTTGAAATTCATGATCTGGGTTCTAAGGGAAATAATTTTTGTCGGCGGAAAATACTTAGTGATAAAAGGATCTTTGCACTTATTCCAAGAATCAATACTATTGCACGGCAAAGAAGAGAACCAAAATTTTGCCGAATCACGCAAAGAAATTGGAAATAATTTCATCTTGACCACATCATTGTCCACCTCTTTTTTCTTTTTGCATATCGCATAATTCCACGAAGGTATTAAGATGGGACGCGACATCCTCATTAGGACTACCAGAAAATTGGTCTTTCATAACAAGATTCAGCAAAGCAGTATTAATATCACAAGTCTCCGCACTAGTGGAGGGAGGAGCAAGTGGAGTGCCGATAAAATCATTGTTGTTGGTATTTGAGAAATCACATAACTTGGTGTTCTCTTGAGTCATGATGACCGCACAACAAGATTGCACTCAAAAACAGATCCGGCAAGAAAACGACGAACGAAAGAGTGGGGCGAATAAAACGAAATTTTTTGTGAAGTGGGGGAGAGGAAAACGAGAGGCAAATGGAAAATAATGTAAATTGCAAGAAGATGAGATTTGTGATTAGGAAGCTGGTATATGTTGAAGATCCTCCCCGGCAACGGCGCCAGAAATTCCTTATGATGTCGCTTGAAGCTACGTCGGTATTTCCCCAAAGAGGAAGGGATGATGCAGCACAGCAGCGATAGGTATTTCCCTCAGATATGAAACCAAGATTATCGAACCAGTAGGAGAACCAAGCAACACAACGTAAACAGCCCCTGCACACAGATAACAAATCCTCGCAACTCGACGCGTTAAAGGGGTTCTCAATCCCTTCGGGTAACGGTGCCAAAAATTGGTGCGTAACGGGAAAAATTTGTAATAGATTGAATAAATAGATCGCAAATAAAATAAAGTGCAGCAAAGTATTTTTGGGTTTTCGGATTAATAGATCTGAAAATAAAAGCAAATAAAAGTAGATCGCAAAGGCAAATAATATGAGAAAGAGACCCGGGGGCCGTAGATTTCACTAGTGGCTTCTCTCGAGAAAAATAGAAAATGGTGGATGAACAAATTACTGTTGGGCAATTGATAGATCTTCAAATACTAATAACCATATCCAGGAGATGATCATTATATAGGCATCACGTCCAAGATTAGTAGACCGACTCCTCCCTGCATCTACTACTATTACTCCACACATTGGCTGCTATCCAGCATGCATCTAGTGTATTAAGTTCATGGAGAAATGGAGTAATGCAATAAGAATGATGACATGATGTAGACAATATCTATCTATGTAGAGATAGACCCCATCGTTTTATCCTTAGTCACAACGATACATACGTGTCGGTTCCCCTTCTGTCACTGGGATCAAACACTATAAGATCGAACCCACTACAAAGCACCTCTTCCCATTGCAAGATAAATAGATCAAGTTGTCCCAACAAAACCCAAATATCGGAGAAGAAATACGAGGCTATAAGCAATCAGGCATAAAAGAGATCAAAAAAACTCAACTACTTTCATGGATGTAAAAAGATGGATCTGATCATAAACTCAAAGTTCATCGATCCCAACAAACACACCGCAAAAGAGTTACATCATATGGATCTCCAAGAGACCGTTGTATTGAGAATCAACAGAGAGAGAGAGAGGAAGCCATCTTGCTACTAACTACGGACCCGAAGGTCTACAAAGAACTACTCACGCATCATTGGAGAGGCACCAATGGAGGTGGTGAACCCCATCCGAGATGGTGTCTAGATTGGATCTGGTGGTTCTGGACTCTGCGGCGGCTGGATGAATATTTCGTCCACTCCCCTAGGGTTTTGGGAATATACGGGTATTTATAGAGCAAAGAGGTGGTCCGGGGTGGGTTGTGCCCCCCTCGGGGCACCCCCCAGGCGCAGCCAGGGCCTGTTGTGTTCCTTTTGGCCCATAAAAATTCTCTGTAAAGTTTTGTGGCATTTGGACTCCATTTGATATTGATTTTCTACGATGTAAAAAACATGGAAAAAACAGCAACTGGCACTTGACACTATGTCAATAGGTTAGTACCAAAAATTGATATAAAATTATTATAAAATGATTATAAAACATACAAGATTGATAATATAATAGCATGGAACAATCAAAAATTATAGATACATCGCAGACGTATCACACACCCTCTTAGTTTCCTTTTGAGCTTTCATACACTTATAGCTCTAGTGCATCCGTTGGATGGTAATCCCTACTCACTGACATTGATATCTATTGATGGGCATCTCCATAGCCCGTTGATACACCTATTTGATGTGAGACTATCTCCTTCTTTCTGTCTTCTCCACAACCACCGTCTATTCCACCTATAGTGCTATGTCCATGGCTCACGCTCATGTATTGCGTGAAAGTTGAAAAGGTTTGAGAACATCAAAAGTATGATACAATTGTTTGGCTTGTCATCGGGGTTGTGCATGATTTGAATATTTTGTGTGATGAAGATGGAGCATAGCCACACTATAATATTTTGTAGGGATAAGCTTTCTTTGGCCATGTTATTTATAATTGCCTTGTTAGTATGCTTGAAGTATTATTGTTTTTATGTCAATATTAAACTTTTGTTTTGAATCTTATGGATCTGAATATTCTTTCCACAATAGAGAATATTACATTGATAAATATGTTAGGTAGCATTCCACATCAAAAAATTGTTTTTAATGTTTACCTACTCGAGGACGAGCAGGAATTAAGCTTGGGGATGCTTGATACGTCTCCAACGTATCTATAATTGTTTATTGTTCCATGATATTATATTATCTATCTTGGATGTTTTATATGCATTTCTATGCTATTTTATATGATTTTTGGGACTAACCTATTAACCTAGAGCCCAGTGCCAGTTTATGTTTTTCCTTGTTTTTGAGTTTCACAGGAAAGGAATATCAAACGGAGTCCAATTGACCTGAAACTTCACGACGATTGCTTTTGGACCAGAAGAAGCCCCCGAAACAAAAGAGTTGGGCCAGAAGAGCCACGGGGCCTCCACAAGGGTGGAGGGCACGCCCTACCCCACCCCCGGGTACGCCCTCCGACCTTCTGGGCCCCTTGTAGACTCCCCTGACTTGTTCTCGACGCCAACACCTCTTATATATCCCCAAACCTCCAGAATAGAACCTAGATCGGGAGTTCCGCCGCTGCAAGCCTCTGTAGCCACCAAAAACCAATCGGGACCCTGTTCCGGCACCCTATCGAAGGGGGGGATCATCACCAGTGGCCATCTTCATCCTCTCGGCGCTCTCCATGATGAGCAGGAAGTAGTTCACCCTCTGGGCTGAGGGTATGTACTAGGAGCTATGTGTTCGATCTCTCTCTCTCTCTCTCATGTTCTTGATTTGGCACGATCTTGATGTACCACGAGCTTTGCTATTATAGTTGGATCTTATGATGTTTCTCCCCCTCTGCCTTCTTGTAATGGATTGAGTTTTCCCTTTTAAGTTATGTTATCGGATTGAGTCCTTCAGGATTTGAGAACACTTGATGTATGTCTTGCATGTGCTTATCTGTGGTGACAATGGGATATTCACATGATCTACTTTATGTATGTTTTGGTGATCAACTTGCCGGTTCTGTGACCTTGTGAACTTATGCATAGGGGTTGGCACATGATTTCGTCTTGATTCTCCTGTAGAAACTTTGGGCCATTCTTTGAAGTACTTTGTGTTGGTTTGAATAGATGAATCTGAGATTGTGTGATGCATATCATATAATCAAACCCGCGGATACTTGTGGTGACATTGGAGTATCTAGGTGTCATTAGGGTTTTGGTTGATGTGTGTCTTAAGGTGTTATTTTAGTATGAACTCTAGGGCTGTTTGTGACACTTATAGAAATATCCCAATAGATCGATCAGAAAGAATAACTTTGAGGTGGTTTCGCACCCTACAATAATCTCTTCGTTTTTTCTCCGCTATTAGTGACTTTGGAGTGACTCTTTGTTGCACATTGAGGGATTGTTATATGATATAATTATGTTATCATTATTGAGAGAACTTGCACTAGTGAAAGTATGGACCCTAGGACTTGTTTCTAAGCATTGCAATACCGTTTTCACTAACTTTTACTACTAGTTACCTTGCTGTTTTTATAGTTTCAGATTACAAAAACCTATATCTACCATCCATATTGCACTTGTATCACCATCTCTTCGCCGAACTCGTGCACCTATACAATTTACCATTTTATTGGGTGTGTTGGGGACACAAAAGACTCTTTGCTATTTGGTTGCAGGGTTGTTTGAGAGAGGCCATCTTCATCCTATGCCTCCCACGGATTGATAAACCTTAGGTCATCCACTTGAGGGAAATTTGCTACTGTCCTACAAAACTCTACGCTTGGAGGCCCAACACAAGTCTACAAGAAGAAGGTTGCGTAGTAGACATCTGAAACCCTAGGCCTTAGAGCAAGTCCAATGCACGTACCTATTTCGTCCCGCCTCCGTTCGTTTGGGTTGCTGCGAACAAAAGTGATGACCCAATGCACCGACCCATTCCCAAAATGCATCCGCGGCCATCCGTTTGAGTCGCCGCGGATAAAAGTGAAGGCCCAACGCGTCGACTCATTCCCAAAACGCCTTGCAACAATGGCCCCAAAATTAAATCGTTTATCATCAATTACTGCACTCTTGACGACACTAAGATCTACTGCACAAAGGTGGCTATGATCATGTTTACCATTAATGCATCTACCTATAAAGTGAGCAAAATAATGTATATCAGGAAAGTGAATGCCCCCTATAGTAGCTTGTGTTACATTTCTAGTTTCTCCCCTTGTGATGCTAGCAAGGAACTCAGAACAATCAATTTTATGAGGCTCACTATGAATGCCCCATTGTGGAATTTTGCATGCATCATTAAAATGTTCTAGGTCCATGGTAAATGATTTATCATAAAGATCAAACAAAACAGAATGCATATTGCGATGGACTGAATAATTAAATCTCCGCATAAAGGAATCTGTGAGGTTGTAATATTGTAAACACTTATCTGACACGAAGTCTGTCAGGCCGGTGTTGTGCACATACATATCAAATTCCTCCTTGAAACCTGCATGAGTCATGAAATTATCCGACAACCATTCACAAGGTTGGACTTGAGCCTCCCTCGGTGGTTCAAGGTCCAGCTCACGTATTGCGAGCCTTGGAGATTTCTTATTTGAGGAACAACCTTGGAACACTTTTCTCAACATTTTCTTTCTCTGAAAAATTTCTGAAATTTTTAGTGACTCAAAATAAAAGTGAACAAAACTCAACAAAATTGATAGCAAGTACTCCCACAAGTGTCTAGAGGCTATATCATGGAACAAAACTACTTTGGACCATATAAATTTGACATGCAAGCTCAAAAAAAGGTCACCACAACAACAAAAATTTGCAATATATAAAGCACTAGAACAAAAAACTAATTGGACCATTGGAGGAGTCACATACCGAAGAGCAATCCCCCAAAACAGTTTTGCAAATGGAGCTTTGAGCAAGGAGATCAAAGATGGCAACAAAATGAGCTAGAACACGGGTTCGAGAAATGGTGGGATTTTTTCTGGAGGAATATGAAGTGGATGGGTGCCGGAATAAGTGAGGGGACCCACGTGGGACCCACAAGCCTTGTAGGCGTGCCCATGGGGGCTGGGCGCGCCCTGTGTGCTTGTGGCCCACTGGTGCACCCCCTGTTGTGTTTTCAGTGCCAAAGATTCTCAAATATTCTAGAAAAGATCATACTAAATTTTCAGGACATTTGGAGAACTTTTATTTTCTGGTCTTGTTTTATTGCACGGATAATTCAAAAAATAGGGAAATAATAGTAATTTTGCTTTAATTATACCCTAAATCACATAAACTAAAAAGTGGGTACAGAAAGTTGTGTTTATTAAATTCATCCATCTCATGTCCATCAAAAGGAATCCATTAACAAGGTTGATCAAGTCTTATTAACAAACTTCTTCCGAATGGCATGAAACCGGAGAATTTCCGTACAACACTAGGTTACCTCAACGGGATATGCATGTCCCCAACAATAAGAATATCATATTTATTTTTGACAGTAGGAATAGGGAATTCAAAACCTCCAATAGCAATAGTTGAAATTTTTCCAATATAATTGATACTATTCACTTGAGGTTGTTTCTTCGGAAAGTGTACCGTATGCTCATGACCATTAACATGAAAAGTGACATTGCCTTTGTTGCAATCAATAATAGCCCTTGCAGTATTCAAAAAGGGTCTACCAAGGATGATCGACATACTATCGTCCTCAGGAATATCAAGAATAACAAAGTCCGTTAGGATAGTAACGTTTGCAACCACAACAGGCACATCCTCACAAATACTGATGGGTATAGCAGTTGATTTATCAACCATTTGCAAAGAGATTTTAGTGGGTGTCAACTTATTCAAATAAAGTCTATGATACAAATAGAAAGGCATAACACTAACACCAGCTCCCAAATCACATAAAGCAGTTTTAACATAGTTTCTTTTAATGGAGCATGGTATAGTTGGTATTCCTGGGTCTCCTTGTTTCTTTGGTATTCCACTCTTAAAAGTGTAATTAGCAAGCATGGTCGAAATTTCAGCTTCGGGTATCTTTCTTTTATTTGTTAAATTTCTTTCATATACTTAGCATAATGAGACATTTTTCAGAATATATCAATCAAACGCAAGCACAAAAAGACAGGTCTAAGCATTTCAACAAAGTGCCCAAAATCCTCATCATCCTTTTTCTTGGATGGCTTAGGAGGAAAGGGCATGGGTTTCTGAACCCATGGTTCTCCTTGTTTACCATGTTTCCTAGCAATGAAGTCCCTTTTATCATATCTTTTATTCTTAGGTTGTGGGTTATCAAGATCAACAGCAGGTTCAATCTCCACATCATTATCATTACTAGGTTGAGCATCAACATGAACATCATCATTAACATTATCACTAGGTTCATGTTCATCACCACATTGTGTTTCAGCATTAGAAATAGAAATATCATTTGGATTCTCAGGTGTGTTTCTAAAAGTTTCACTAGAAGCATGCAAAGTCCTATCACTTTTATTTTCTTTTTATTACTAGGAGGACTAGGTGCATCTATATGAATTATCTAAGAATCTTACTAAATTCTCTTAGGATGGCCCCAAGATACAAAAGTTTGATGCGGCTTGTGATACGTCTCCAACGTATCGTTAATTTTTGATTGTTACATGCTATTATATTATCAACATTGGATGTTTTATATGCATTTATATGCTATTTTATATGATTTTTGGGACTAACCTATTAACCTAGAGCCCAGTGCCAGTGCCAGTTTCTGTTTTTCCTTGTTTCAGAGTATCGCAGAAAAGGAAAATCAAACGGAGTCCAGTTGACCTGAAACTTCACGGAACTTATTCTTGGACCAAAAGAAGCCCACGGAGTATCGGAGTTGGACCATGAGAGTCTCGGGCTGCCCACGAGGGTGGGGGGCGTGCCCGCCCTCCTGGGCGTGCCCCCCTGCCTCGTGGACAGCCTGGAGTTCCATCGACGTACTTCTTCCTCCCATATATACCCATATACCCTAAAAACTTCGGGGAGCACAATATATCGGGAGTTCCGCCGCCAAAAGCCTCCGTAGCCACCGAAAACCAATCTAGATCCATTCCGGCACCCTGCCGGAGGGGGGAACCCCTCTCCGGTGGCCATCTTCATCATCACGGTGCTCTCCATGATGAGGAGGGAGTAGTTCTCCCTCGGGGCTGAGGGTATGTACCAGTAGCTATGTGTTTGATCTCTCTCTCTCTCTCTCGTGTTCTTGAGGTGGCACGATCTTGATGTATCGCGAGTTTTGCTATTATATTTGGATGCTATGATGTTTCTCCCCCTCTACTCTCTTGTAATGGATTGAGTTTTCCCTTTGAAGTTATCTTATCGGATTGAGTCTTTAAGGATTTGAGAACACTTGATGTATGTCTTGCGTGGGATAACCGTGGTGACAATGGGTTATTCTATTGATTCACTTGATGTATGTTTTGGTGATCAACTTGCGGGTTCCGCCCATGAACCTATGCATAGGGGTTGGCACACATTTTCATCTTGACTCTCCGGTAGAATCTTTGGGGCACTCTTTGAGGTCCTATGTGTTGGTTGAATAGATGAATCTGAGATTGTGTGATGCATATCGTATAATCATACCCACGGATACTTGAGGTGACATTGGAGTATCTAGGTGACATTAGGGGTTTGGTTGATTTGTGTCTTAAGGTGTTATTCTAGTACGAACTCTAGGGCTGTTTGTGACACTTATAGGAATAGCCCAAAGATTGATTGGAAATAATAACTTTGAGGTGGTTTTGTACCCTACCATAATCTCTTCGTTTGTTCTCCGCTATTAGTGACTTTGGAGTGACTCTATGTTGCATGTTGAGGGATAGTTATGTGATCCAATTATGTTATTATTGTTGAGGGAACTTGCACTAGCGAAAGTATGAACCCTAGGCCTTGTTTCAACGCATTGCAATACCGTTTGTGCTCACTTTTATCATTAGTTACCTTGCTGTTTTTATATTTTCAGATTACAAAAACCTTATCTACCATCCATATACCACTTGTATCACCATCTCTTCGCCGAACTAGTGCACCTATACAATTTACCACTACTAGGTAAAAGCCTAGCAGCAGCGCGGGTTTTGGATGTATTAGTAGCGTGGGTGCCCGCGCTACTAATACAGCGCCATAGCTAACTTGTAGCAGTAGCGCATGTTGACACACGCTACTGCTATACATGGTTAGCTGTAGCGTGCGTTGCAGACAGCGCTACTGCTAATTATCCGTAGAGGGTCTTATACCCCACGCTACTGCTATTACTTTGAAAAACAAAAAAAATCTCGATCCCATGTGTGTTGTCAATGGCAGCATTCGTTCGATCTAGCAATGGTTGGCGTTGCCGGAGGCATGAACGGACAACGGCAGACTAGATCCGGCGGTGGCTGTTGGAGAGGGCCCGTTTTTATGGAACAGCTAGGCCGCGGCGTGGGGCTCCTCTTCCCGACCATGCCAGATAGCTCCGGGTTGTCCATGGCGATGACCTGCACGGGCATGGACATGGGAGGGTGAGTCAAATCAGAGGGAGAGAGAGAAAAGGAAAACCGAGGGAGAGAGGAAGGTGATGGAGGCAGCAGCGGAGCTAGCCACCGGTGGTGAGGTGCTCCGGTGTGGTGGCGCAGGGCGGCGGCCTCCTAGACGTCGGTGGAAGACCGGCGAGCTCCTAGACGCCAGTGGCGTGAGGCAGCGGCCTCTTTCGGCGCCACAGAGGAGGAAGTGCGCATGGGCAAGAGGTCCATGTGAGATTGTATGGAAAGTGAGAGGAGACAGTGGCGGAAGAGAGGAGGGATTTGGGGGAGGAGACGGGGATTCGGCCGAGGATATGGCGACTTCACCTACCTCATAATTAGTAGTAGCGAGGGGTAAAAAAACCGCGCTACTACTGGCAACTTAGTAGTAGCGTTGGTTTATACCCCTGGCTACTACTATGGCATGTCTCGGGGGGCACGGTAGAAACCGCTTAGTAGTAGCGAGGGTTAAAAACCCGCGCTACTACTATCAACTTAGTAGTAGCGAGGGGTTAAAACCCGCGCTACTAGTAATTAGCAGTAGCGAGGGGTATAAACCCTCGCTACTAGTAAGCGTCTGCCTATAAGCTTTTCCCTAGTAGTGTACCATTGTATTGGGTGTGTTGGGGACACAAGAGACTCTTTGTTATTTGGTTGCAGGGTTGCTTGAGAGAGACCATCTTCATCCTACGCCTCCTACGGATTGATAAACCTTAGGTCATCCACTTGAGGGAAATTTGCTACTGTCCTACAAACCTCTGCACTTGGAGGCCCAACAACGTCTACAAGAAGAAGGTTGTGTAGTAGACATCAAGCTCTTTTCTGGAGCTGTTGCCGGGGAGGTTAGCGCTTGAAGGTATATCTTTAGATCTTGCAATCAAATATTTTTGTTTCTTGTTTTATCACTAGCTTAGTATATAAAAGAAAACTACAAAAAATGGAATTAAGGGTACCTCATATGCTTCATCTTTTTAATGTCTTTCATGAAAGTAAGGATTCCGATAATTGTGCCCAAGTGCTAGAAGAAGAATGCATTAGAATGTTTGGCACTAAATATTTGAATGATGAGCATGATTGCAATTTTGTTAGTATGAATTCCTTGAATATCCATGATGCTAATGATATGCAAAGCCACAATCTTGGGGAAGCTATGCTTGATGAAGATGATATTTTTTGTACCCCAAGTTTTGATGAGCAAATTTATTATGATGAAAGCATGCCTCCTATTTATGATGATTATATTGATGAAAGTGGATTTGGAGAGGTAATGACTTTATTTTGTGATGAATCCACTATTCTGGAAGAGGTTCCAATTGATTATGAGAACAAAGTTGCTATCTATGATGATTATTGTGATGACTTGTATGCTATAAAGAATAATGATATCCATGAAACTTTTCATCATGATTTTAACCTTCAATTGGATTATGCCTCACATGATAGTTATTTTGTTGAGTTTGCTCCCACTATTATTCATGAGAAGAATTTTGCTTATGTGGAGAGTAGTAAATTTTCAATGCTTGTAGATCATGAAAAGAATGCTTTAGGTGCTGGTTATATTGTTGAATTCATTCATGATGCTACTGAAAATTATTATGATGGAGGAATATATGCTTGTAGGAATTACAATAATATCAAGTTTCCTCTCTATGTGTTGAAAATCTTGAAGTTATGCTTGTTTTGCCTTCCTATGCTAGTTGATTATTGTTCCCACAAGTTGTTTGCTCACAAAATACCTATGCATAGGAAGTGTGTTAGGCTTAAATGTGCTAGTCATATTCTTCATGATGCTCTCTTTATGTTTCAATTCTTATCTTTTATGTGAGCATCATTGAAATCATCATGCCTAGCTAGGGGAGTTAAACGTTAGCGCTTGTTGGGAGGCAACCCAATTTTATTTTTGTTCCTTGATTTTTTCCTGTTTAGTAATAAATAATTCATCTAGCCTCTGGTTTTCTTGAGTTTTTATGTTTTAATTAGTGTTCGTGCCAAGTAGAACTGTTGGGAAGACTTGGGGAAAGTCTTGTTGATCTTGCTGTAAAAAATACAAACTTTAGCGCTCATGAGAATTTCTGCCAGTTTTTATTGGAGAGTGATATTTAGTTAATTCTTTTTTAATATGATTAATACATAAATTCCTCACGTCCAGCAATTTATATTAGAATTTTTGGGGTTCCAAAAGTTTGCATTAGTTACAGATTACTGCAGACTGTTCTGTTTTTGACAGATTCTGTTTTTCGTGTGTTGTTTGCTTATTTTGATGAATCTATGGCTAGCAAAACAGTTTATAAACCATAGATAAGTTGGAATACAGTATTTTTAACACCAATATAAATAAAGAATGAGTTCATTACATTACCTTAAAGTGGTGTTTTGTTTTCTTTCGCTAACGGAGCTTACGAGTTTTCTGTTAAGTTTTGTGTTGTGAAGTTTTCAAGTTTTGGGTAAAGATTCGGTGGACTATGGAATAAGGAGTGGCAAGAGCCTAAGATTGGGGATGCCCAAGGCACCCCAAGGTAATATTCAAGGACAACCAAAAGCCTAAGCTTGGGGATGCCCCGGAAGGCATCCCCTTTTTTGTCTTCGTTCATCGGTAACTTTACTTGGAGCTATATTTTTATTCGCCACATGATATGTGTTTTGCTTGGAGCGTCATTTTATTTTATTTAGTTTTGCTTGCTGTTTGAATAAAATACCAAGATCTGAAATTCTTAAATGTTAGAGAGTCTTCACATAGTTGCATAATTATTCGACTACTCATTGATCTTCACTTATATCTTTTGGAGTAGTTTGTCATTTGCTCTAGTGCTTCACTTATATCTTTTTAGAGCATGGTGGTGGTTTTATTTTATAGAAATAGATGAACTCTCATGCGTCACTTATATTATTTTGAGAGTCCTAAACAGCATGGTAATTTGCTTTGGTTATGAATTTAGTCCTAATATGATGGGCATCCAAGAGGGATATAATAAAAACTATCATATAAAGTGCATTGAATACTATAAGAAGTTTGATACTCGATAATTGTTTTGAGATATGGAGATGGTGATATTAGAGTCATGCTAGTTCAGTAGTTATGAATTTCAGAAATACTTATTCTAAAGTTTGTGATTCCCGTAGCATGCATGTATGGTGAACCGTTATGTGATGAAGTCGGAACATGATTTATTTATTTATTGTCTTCCTTATGAGTGGCGGTCGGGGACGAGCGATGGTGTTTTCCTACCAACCTATCCCCTAGGAGCATGCCCATAGTACTTTGTTTCGATAACTAATAGATTTTTGCAATAAGTATGTGAGTTCTTTATGACTAATGTTGAGTCCATGAATTATACGTACTCTCACCCTTCCACCATTGCTAGCCTCTCTAGTACCGCGCAACTTTCGCCGGTACCATAAACCCACCATATATCTTCCTCAAAACAGCCACCATACCTACCTATTATGGCATTTCCATAGCCATTCCGAGATATATTGCCATGCAACTTTCCACCGTTCCGTTATTATGACACGCTTCATCATTGTCATATTGCTTTGCATGATCATGTAGTTGACATTGTAATTGTGGCAAAGCCACCGTTCATAATTCTTTCATACATGTCACTCATGAGTCATTGCACATCCCGGTACACCGCCGGAGGCACTCACATAGAGTCATATTTTGTTCTAAGTATCGAGTTGTAATTGTTCAGTTGTAAGTAAATAAAAGTGTGATGATCATCATTTTTAGAGCATTGTCCGATGTGAGGAAAGGAAGATGGTGACTATGATTCCCCCACAAGTCGAGATAAGACTCCAGACGAAAATAAATAAATAAAATAGGCCAAAGAAGCCCAAATAAAAAAAGAAGATAAAAGAGGCCATAAAAAAGAGAAGGCCCAAATAAAAAATAAAAAATGAGAGAGAAAGAGAGAAGGGGCAATGCTACTATCCTTTTTACCACACTTGTGCTTCAAAGTAGCACCATGATCTTCATGATAGAGAGTCTTGTCGGGGATATACCCCACTGTATGACCCGGCCGGAGTTGTAAACCGTCTGGGACTTGGTAAACCGGCGGATGTTAAACCGGCGGACAGTTAAGACAGACAGTTAAATCAGATGGCTATGACGGACGGTAAACCGGCAAGTGTTAAAGCAGGTGGTAAACCGGCAAGTGTTAAGTCAGATCTTAAACCGGCAGACAATGTTAAACCGGCAGACAATGTTAAACCGGCAGACAATGTTAAACCAGCAAACAGTGATAACTGGGTTGTCAAGGGTTATGAAGCCCGAGATGTTATGAAGCCCAAGATGTTAAGAATCCCATGAAGATAAGTTAGAATAGTTAAGTCTTAAGTCCGAGTTGGACTCTACATGTAACCCGTCTCTTCAACATATATAAGGAGGGGCAGGGCTCCCCAAAGAGGGACAAGCTACAAGTAAGAAGAAACAATCTTAGGGCTAGACACAAAGAGGAGATCCCGTTTACGGCGACTCCCTCGTGATGATAATGAGACCTAGCCTCAAACAACATGTAGGGTTGTTACCGGATGATGTTTCCGGGGGCCCAAAGCTGTCTAAATCCCTGTCTTGTGTTGCGTCTTTTGATTCCGCTCAACCCCTCTCAAGCTACCACATAGATGCGTTGGCCTCACGACTAAGTCCTCACCCTAGGATATCTGCCGTGACAATTCCACGATAGTTGGCGCCCACCGTGGGGCACGCGCACGGTGGTGTTGAGTTCTTGAAGGGATCTTTCTTAAGGTTTCGGGAAGCTCATGATTGGTTAGATGAAGAAAAGATGGTTTGATTATCAGAATCATGATTAAATTTGGAGTTTACAGTGCAAAGTTTCGAGATCAGAAGGATAAAGGGTTCTATTGTTTGAGTCGTCAGACGTGACGAGATCCGTCTAAACCGCAGCTCCGCCAAATCCGAGATGTAAGGGGTTAATCTGTGGTACGTATATGGACAAACCGATCCAAGGTTACAGCCGGATCCGCCGAATTCCCCTACTCCTCCTCGCCTCCTTCAAGTCCCGAGGAGACCACCAACTATTACGCAATTTTTGGTACAGCCTACTGTCCTTGTGATATTAAAAGGTTTTGCTGCCGCCGATTCCAACAACTCATCGTCAATTCAAAAATAGTACTATAATGCTACTGCTCCTCAGGTGGTGGTCAAGGCTGATCCACAGGATTTTTTTTCTTCTCTTGTTGCACTATACGCGATGCTAGTACCAATTCAGTACAGACCAGATTTTTTTTGGGTTTTTCAAAACACTGCCTACTATCGGAAACACCAAGGCAAGATTCCAGTGTACAAATGATTGAACGAGTCGGTCAACCAACTACGACCCGGATTCATATTGCCTTCAAGCCAGCTCCGCCTCTGGGCCGTTCGCCGTCGCGTCAGTCGTCGTTTCTGAACCGGCCACTGCTATGCCGAGTCAACGCCAGAGCCTCGCCTTGGCTTTGCTCCTCAGCCGTGGTGCCACATCAGTCTGTTTCAGCCATGGATTTCGAGCCGCTACTGCACTCGCCTCGCCACCTCTATCGCGGTCGTCTCTGAGCCGCGTCGGATCGTCCCCTGCCGGAGCTCCGCTGTTAAACCGCCTTGTTAGTAGTATTGGCACAGCCATCCGCAAGTCACTGTTGAGATCGCTTTGTCTTTGTCGACCGGCGTCGCTTCCTATAAGGTGCCCTCGCGGTGGCCGCCTCAGGCTGCCGCCGTCACACGACGATCCGGTCGCACCCCGGGCCGCCTTTGTTGACCCGCCTAGCTGCTTCTGCAGCCTCGCGGCACTGCGCGCCCCGTCCATGCAACTCGCCCTGCTCTACAAGCCTCTCCGCGCCCAAGTCCTCCGGTTTCCTGCGGCCTTTGAGTACCTCTGCTCTACCAAGACGCGACGCCTCCAAGCTCACGACCGCTGGCCTGTTTTTAGATGCCACTTTAAGTTGGTCTTACCAAGCCATCTGAATCCACCGCTGCTGCAACAAACAGAGCAGCAAGGAAGCTGTAGGGGCAATAGCCCGACGTAGTGAGGCTGTTACGCCATGGCATTACGTTGCGTCAAGTCACCAGAGGAAAAAGGCATAAAAAAGGGAGGGAGCCACTACGAGAAGGAAGCACGAGCGTGGACTCCTCGAACCAGCGACGACTCAGAAGCGGAGATGGGCGCGGGCTCTGCTGCTGTTGTGCCTGCAAGTCGGCCACCGTCGACCGGCTGTCTTCATGGCCCGGCTGCCTCGCTCCACCTCCATTCAAGAGCTGCCGCGCTGACCAGCCTTGGCCCGCCCACCGCGCCACTCTGTCGTCCCGGTATCTGCGGCCGGCCGCGCTGGTCTGTCAACTTCCTCAAACCACCGCACTGCGAGTCACCGCTTTCACCGCGGACCTGCCGGCGTGCCCCCGTGGACCGACCCTGAGCTGCCCGCCGCCTCCACGGCCTGAAGCCACCTCGGTTCCTCCGATTGGCCATCTGACGCCGTCTCCGAGTCAACCACAAGCACTTCGTGCCTCATCGAGCCGCCGCCGTGGCTCGTTTCCACGCCACTGCCGGGTTACCATGATCCACATCAAGTCATCGCCGCGCCTCCGAGCCGTTACGGTCGGCCTGGGCCCTGCCATCTCCGCCGCTGTATTTCTGAACCGCCGCTGCGCCGGGTCATCCTCTGCCTCCGTCGACCCCGCGCCAAGTGGCCTGCCACCATTGTCGACCCGCGGGTGCTGCCGAGTTGCCACGACCGTGCTGGGAGCTGCCCCGCGCCCGCTGCCGGTTCACGACATGACCAGCTATCGCTAAACCGCCGCCGCGATGGATTTAACTCGCGGCCGCCCTCGTCGAAGTGCCTGGCCTGCTTCCTGCTGCCGCCTTACCGTGACTCACCTCACCGGCATCTTCTACGCCTGAGGCCGCTGCCGACTTACCTCGCGCTGGCACTGAACCGTCCGCGTTGACTGCGACTTCGCCTTCCTCTTACTTCCGCTGCTGTGGACCGCAACTCCGCGTCGAAACCGCCATCGCCGCCTTGCCAAGTCGCCGGCGTCCTTCTCGCAAACCGGCAGGGGAGCGTGTGGGTTCAATCAACCAACCGCGCCCGCCAGTTCACAACCACAACCCGGAGAAGATGGGGTCATGAGCATGGACTTGAAGTCAAACCGCCCCGGTTCATCTCAGCCACTAGCCGCCCGGATCCATCGCCGGGTCAAGAGCTGCATATCGAGTCACCAGTCTTCGCCGGCCCTGCCTCGTCCCTGAGTCGCCTTTGCCGAGTCACTGGCAAGCTGCCCCCGGCCTCCATAGGTATCTGTGGCCGATCTGTTGTTCCGGCCTACTTCAGCTGCCGCCCCGCCGTATTACCTCTGCCTGACATCGACCTGCTGTTCTGTTCCGCTTCAGCTGCCGCCCCGTCGGGTCACATCTGCCTGTGGCTGGCGCCGGTTCTCCCCTAATGCTTTGAGCTGCCCTGCCGGTTTGATCTTCAGTGAGCTGCTACGCAGGCTCCGGTTGCCCATGCCCGGCCGCATCCTACGTTTATTTCCGTCGCCGCGGACAGTTTGAGTTGACGAAGCCACTGGAGCTGTGGTACTGGGCGCCACTGATTCAGAGTTTTTTCCAAATGTACGGGCTCAATATACTGGATTTTAGGCCAAAGGAAATTTTCACCTAGACTTGCCAAATGATCAGTAGCGAAGACAGTGTGCTTTGCAGTTTTTTGGCCTAAGAATGCCATTGGAGATTGAGAAGGATGTCTCCAGGTCCACCTAAGAAGGTGTCATATCAGTGGGAGTATGTTGGATCGATCGACGTGTGGATTCCTCAGTCTGATGGAAAATTACCAGTACTATTGCATGGCACAGCTCCCAAAGTTTGATGGAAAATTGCTCCCGTTAGAAGACAAAGGCACTAACACGCCAGTTAGTAGTGCTATTCAGAAGTTTTTCTACGGGCTCGCTTCAAAATTCTCAAAGACGCCAGAGCCAAAACTTCAAGCATATGCTCCAGCGGTTGAAAAAAAAGGTGGAAGCAGTAAACTTCAGATCAATTGGAAACACGACGACGGGCATGGCTGGCTTGACATCCCAGGAAAAGATCAGGTGCTATCCACCTTATTTATTTTTTCAATATACTTTACAGTTCTTCTGGGAACAATTTTCCTCCCTTTAAATATTTTTTGTTCCATGATCATATCAGAGACGACAAGATCATCTGTCATTCAAATACATCAGGACAATTATTCATCGTCGAAGTGGAGTTATATCGTGGATATGGAGTGGATACCATCGTCATGTTGTACTAACATTTATCCATGCTGCCATGCTCAATGGAAGTGCTTGCGCTGCCGCCCTTGCGGTCTGGTCTACATCAACACACCGGGCCGCACCTGTCTGCATGAGCTATTTATTGCATATGAGCAAGTCACAACTTGGGTAGCCCGGTTTTCTTTCAGCAAATTGGAGGCAAGTTATCATCAGCTGCCGTCTGCGCTGGATGGTTCAATGGACATGCACACAAATCGCTGCCACTACAGTTTGGTCAACTTCAAATAGCCAGTTGGAAAGAACCATTGGCCGAGTTGCTGACACGGCTTATACGGGATCATTTATAACCCGCCACAGTCTCCTCAGCCTTTTGTGGATTTACATCGCGTTATCAATACCAATGATATATACCTTCTGCTATGGTCAAAGTACGGAGAATCTCAAGACAACTCCTTGAGTCATCTTAAGACTCGGGGGCTACAATGATATGACGCAGCAAGTCTTGCCAGTTTCAGCAAATTCAGGTGCAATAGGATGTTGAAGGGAAACCCGGTCCCGGAGGCTACTATTATATTGATGAAAATTTAAAGGCCGTCAGAAATATTCCGGCTCACAATGATGCTTCCGGTTTATAGTCCGGTTTAAGGGGAATCCCGTCTCCTACACAAAGCTGAAGCCCTTAGTATCTGGCTCAAATCCGGTTTAAAAATGTCTGGTTCAAAAAGGAATTAACTTCTCGCAAGTTCGAGTTGAAAGGCCATCAGAAAGTTTTCGGCTGAAAATGAAGATTCCGGTTTACAATCCGGTTCAAGGGAAAGATATCTCCCACAAAGCTTTGAAGCTCTCAATATCCGGTTCAAAATCCCGGTTCAAGAAGGATTTATCTCTTGCAAAAAGTTAAAGGGTGCCAAAGAGGACCTGCTGCCATGATGCGCGGTTCAAACATGGGTATCCCGCCTTATTGGCTTATCATATTATTGATCACTTGGGGGCTTGGTCGTATCCGAACCATAGCAACACCTTTTGATAGGCGTAAAGCCACAACATCACTTGGGGGCTTTGGTCGTATCCGAACCATAGCAACACCTTTTGATAGGCGTAAAGCCACATCATCACTTGGGGGCTTTGGTCGCGTCCGAACCATAGCAACACCTTTTGATAGGCGTAAAGCCACATAATCACTTGGGGACTTGTGGTCACGTCTGAACCACAATCATGCCTCTTGATCGGCCTAGTGCCAGAGCATCACTTGGGGGCTTTGGTCGAACCCGAACCATCGCTACACCTCTTGATCGGCGTAATGCCAATGCATCATTTGGGGACCTGGCTGACTCGAACCATAGCTACGCCTTTTGGGGGCTTGGTCGTGTCCGACCATGGTAATGCCTCTTGATCGGCTCAAAGCCTCATTTGCAATGGTTTTATATTTGCCTTTGCTTGAATTTTGTTCTCTTTTAAACTATTTCTTTTGTTGTGTTTTCAAACCGACATTGTTAATCCGGTTCGACTGTCAATTACAAATTGACGGAACACGATTAAATCATAATCCGGAGACTATCAGCCCGGTCTGGTTTCGACTATAAGTCGCCAGTATATATTTGGATTGCGCCATTGGAATCATGCACTCATAAATCATTGGATTATATTATTCAAATCTTCAAATAGCCAACATGGCTGGATTTTATTATAGTTATCAGTAACCAGTATTGTGATTAAGGTTTTCAAAAGTCGCTTTTGCGCAATGGCTATTATATTATCAATGGATATGATTTATTTTACAATTGAAGGAATAGTCCCGAGTTGCTGCAGGCTTACGACCCGACACTTGGGGGCTACATTATTCAACTGAATATTATATCAAATCTGCAAGTCTCATGTCGCTGCAAGCATGCACCATGACACTTGGGGGCTAATGCAAAGTCATTTTTTTGATCACCTTATTGAAGACCCGACTCATCACATCGTAATGAGCCGGCCCTTGGGGGCTACCAATTGCTCCTGTCAACAATTCAAGGTACAAAGCTTTTTATTCATTATATTGAAGGGTCCACTGCCCAGTTGGTAAAGCACAAGGCTCTTAACCTTGTGGATGTGAATTCAAGCCCCATGATGGGGGTTACATCATATGATGTTATTCTCAATGAAGTATATATAAAGTCCCAGCTCAATATTATCTTACTGAGCCGGCCCTTGGGGGCTACACGTTGCTATTAAAATCTACATGATCATATTTTCGAAGTCCCTGCTCATTATTTGCATAATGACCCGACCCTTGGGGGCTACACTGGTTGAAGTTTTTTTGAGCATTAGGAAATTACAAGTCCCAGGTTGCTGCAAGCATGAAAACCCGGCACTTGGGGGCTACATATATGGAATACTCAGTTCTGACTAGTGATTGAGGTGAACAACCTGGATTTCTTCGAGCTTGTGACATTCATATTGAAGCAAATCTTAAGCTGTTACTACGTTACGTTCTTAAGATTTGAGGGCTACAAGTGATAGGCATATAAGAGGTATATTTTCAAAAGTTGATGTTAACAAACAGTTATGATCCGGTGCCATCAATATTTGTAAACCGACAAAGTTCTACATGCTTAAACCGGCTGATGATCAGATGAGTATTTCAAAGACCAATATTTTTGTTAAGCATTGGGAGCTGAGTCAAAGAAGTTATTCTTCACAATATTTCTCTGCGACAAACCACTGTCAGCAAATTGATTATGAAGTTGGCCTATTGACCCAGATTTTCTGGAAGGAAATGACAAGGATTTAAAGAGGATCAGGATCAGTTTAACATGGATAAATCAAAATTAAACTGGGGGCTAATGTCGGGGATATACCCCGCGGTATGACCCGGCCGGAGTTGTAAACTGGCTGGGACTTGGTAAATCGGCAGATGTTAAACCGGCGGACGGTTAACACAGACAGTTAAATCAGATGGCTATGACGGGCGGTAAACTGGCAGGTGGTAAACCGGCAAGTGTTAAAGCAGGTGGTAAACCGGCAAGTGTTAAGTCAGATCTTAAACTGGCAGACAATGTTAAACCGGCAGACAATGTTAAACCGGCAGACAATGTTAAACCGGCAAACAGTGATAACTGGGTTGTCAAGGGTTATGAAGCCCGTGATGTTATGAAGCCCAAGATGTTAAGAAGCCCATGAAGATAAGTTAGAATAGTTAAGTTTTAAGTCCGAGTTGGACTCTACATGTAACCCGCCTCTTCAACATATATAAGGAGGGGCAGGGCTCCCCAAAGAGGGACAAGCTACAAGCGAGAAGAAACAATCTTAGGGCTAGACACAAAGAGGAGAGCCGGTTTACGACTACTCCCTCGTGATGATAATGAGACCTAGCCTCAAACAGCATGTAGGGTTGTTACCGGATGATGTTTCCCGGGGCCCGAAGCTGTCTAAATCCCTGTCTTGTGTTGCGTCTTTCGATTCCGCTCAACCCCTCTCAAGCTACCACATAGATGCGTTGGCCTCACGACTAAGTCCTCACCCTAGGACATCTGCCGTGACAATTCCACGACAAGTCTCCTATGTTGTCACTTTCATATACTAGTGGGAATCTTTCATTATAGAACTTGGCTTGTATATTCCAATGATGGGCTTCCTCAAAATGCCCTAGGTCTTCGTGAGCAAGCGAGTTGGATGCACACCCACTTAGTTTCCTTTGAGCTTTCATACACTTATAGCTCTAGTGCATCCGTTGCATGGCAATCCCTACTTACTCACATTGTAATGGGCATCTTCATAGCCCGTTGATACGCCTAGTTGATGTGAGACTATCTTCTCCTTTTTGTCTTCTCCACAACCACCATTCTATTCCACCTATAGTTCTATATATCCATGGCTCACGCTCATGTATTGTGTGAAGATTGAAAAAGTTTGAGAACATCAAAAGTATGAAACAATAGCTTGGATTGTCATCGGGGTTGTGCATGATTTAAATACGTTGTGTGGTGAAGATGGAGCATAGCCATACTATATGATTTTGTAGGGATAGCTTTCTTTAGCCATGTTATTTTGAGAAGACATGATTGCTTAGTTAGTATGCTTGAAGTATTATTGTTTTTATGTCAATATTAAACTTTTTTCTTGAATCTTATGGATCTGAATATTCTTGCCACAATAAAGAGAGTTACATGGATAGATATGTTAGGTAACATTCCACATCAAAAATTCTGTTTTTACCATTTACCTATTCGAGGATGAGAAGGAATTATGCTTGGGGATGCTGATACGTCTCCAACGTATCTATAATTTTTGATTGTTCCATGCTATTATATTATCAACCTTGGATGTTTATATGCATTTATATGCTATTTTATATGATTTTTGGACTAACCTATTAACCTAGAGCCCAGTGCCAGTTCTATTTTTTCCTTGTTTTAGAGTATCGCAGAAAAGGAAAATCAAACGGAGTCCAATTGAGCTGAAACTTCACGGAACTTATCTTTGGACCAGAAGAAGCCCACGGAGTATCGGAGTTGGACCAAGAGAGTCCCGGGCTGCCCACGAGGGTGGGGGGCGTGCCCCTTGCCTCGTGGACAGCCCGGAGGTCCACCGGCATACTTCTTCCTCCCATATATACCCATATACCCTAAAAACTTCTGGGAGCACAATAGATCGGGAGTTCCGCCGCCAAAAGCCTCCGTAGCCACCGAAAACCAATCTAGACCCGTTCCAGCACCCTGACGGAGGGGGGAATCCCTCTCCAGTGGCCATCTTCATCATCCCGGTGCTCTCCATGATGAGGAGGGAGTAGTTCTCCCTCGGGGCTGAGGCTATGTACCAGTAGCTATGTGTTTGATCTCTCTCTCTCTCTCTCTCTCTCTCTCTCTCTCTCGTGTTCTTGAGGTGGCACGATCTTAATGTATCGCGAGCTTTGCTATTATATTTGGATCCTATGATGTTTCTCCCCTCTACTCTCTTGTAATGTATTGAGTTTTCCCTTTGAAGTTATCTTATCGGATTGAGTCTTTAAGGATTTGAGAACACTTGATGTATGTCTTGCGTGGGATTACCGTGGTGACAATGGGTTATTCTATTGATTCACTTGATGTATGTTTTGGTGATCAACTTGCGGGTTCCGCCCATGAACCTATGCATAGGGTTTGGCACACGTTTTCGTCTTGACTCTCCGGTAGAATCTTTGGGGCACTCTTTGAGGTCCTATGTGTGATGCATATCGTATAATCATACCCACGGATACTTGAGGTGACATTGGAGTATCTAGGTGAAATTAGGGTTTTGGTTGATTTGTGTCTTAAGGTGTTATTCTAGTACAAACTCTAGGGCTTTTTGTGACACTTATAGGAATAGCCCAACGGATTGATTGGAAAGAATAACTTTGAGGTGGTTTCGTACCCTACCATAGTCTCTTCGTTTGTTCTCCACTATTAGTGAATTTGGAGTGACTCTTTGTTGCATGTTGAGGGATAGTTATGTGATCCAGTTATGTTATTATTGTTGAGGGAACTTGCACTAGCGAAAATATGAACCCTAGGCCTTGTTTCAACGCATTGCAATACCGTTTGTGCTCACATTTATCATTAGTTACCTTGCTGTTTTTATATTTTCAGATTACAAAAACCTTATCTACCATCCATATACCACTTGTATCACCATCTCCTCGCCGAACTAGTGCACCTATACAATTTACCATTGTATTGGGTGTGTTGGGGACACAAGAGACTCTTTGTTATTTGGTTGCAGGGTTGCTTGAAAGAGACCATCTTCATCCTACGCCTCCTACGGATTGATAAACCATAGGTCATCCACTGGAGGGAAATTTGCTACTGTCCTACAAACCTTTGCACTCGGAGGCCCAACAACGTCTACAAGAAGAAGGTTGTCACTAGTGCAGAACCGGGCAATAGCACCAGTTCGTAAGGCCCTTTAGTCCCGGTTCGGTAACCGGCAGTAAAGTGTGGGCACTAAAGGTCCCCCCTTTAGTACTGGTTCAGCATGAACCGGTGCTAAAGGGAAACCACGTGGCACGAGCCAGCTCCGGGGGCAGGGAGCCCTTTAGTACCGGTTGGTGACACCAACCGGTATTAAAAGGTTGGGGGGTTTTGGGTTTATGATTTATTTTTCATTTAATTTTGTGTTTTCCATTTAATTCTTTTTCGTGTGCTGGTATTTTACGATACTACATATTGTACACGTTATGCATATATATAAATAGAATTTCTAGTAGAACCAATCATATATATATATATATATATCATTGAATGTCTTACAACCACCATTAATTAATTCACACATATATACACACATGTATATATATATTTATATATACAATTAGCTAGCTATATACAATTTCTCCTAATTGGTACCTTCGGAGCTAGTGGCATTATCCTAATTGGTGCCTTCAGAGCACGATAACAATTGGAAGTGGTTCATGGGGGCGGTAGTGGGTAATAGTATTCTCCTTTGGGATCTATGACCTGGTCGAGCAAAAATCCCGCTATTCCCTCTTGAATTGCTTGTATGCGCTCCGTTGCTAGGAGCTGCTCCCGCACCTCTTTGAACTATTAAGAAGGAGATCAATATGCATGTGTATTAGTTGTGTGACTTGATATCGATAATGGTGTAAAAATTGTGAATGGTGTTTTGACAAACGTACCCACTCCTGTCTTTGAGATCTGCTCCTTTCGGACGCCATCATGCGAATGTTCTCGCAAACGTAGTATGCACACAAATTATTCCCCGGCGCCTGCTTCAGGGCCTTTATGAGAATGGAATTTGATTAGATAATAATTAATCAAGCATGATAATTAAAGAGATGGCAGCTAGCTAGCTAGTACTACTTAATTACTTACCTTGGGTCGATACCATTTCATCTTTCGGTTCCATTGGCCTAGAGTGACGCTGATGAACTTTGCCCAAGCCCTGCCCGCCGACAATGAAAATGAATAAAGGGGTTATTAAATAGTTCATATCAGGAAATGACGAACTAAATAGGCCGAGATATAGTTAATATTGATTGAAATTACCTGTTGACTATCCCAGACAAGATGGTGTAGTCACTTGCTTTTTTATGTAGTGAGTCCAGTATTTCAACTGTTCCTTCCTCAACTTTAATGATTAACAAGATCCAGTGAAATCTGCATGCACACACGTTTGCATGTCTTAATTAAGCGGGCATATGTAAGAAAAAACATGTAGCTAGCTAGTAGGCAAAAATAGAATTTGTAGTACAAGACAGTGTGACTCACTCGAAGTTGTAAAGAAGTAGTATATCTTCATTGGTATTGAGGTGCTTCAAGAACTCTAGCATGCTTTCCTCTACACTTTTTTCATAATATGGATCTAATTTCCATGTGTATTCATTAATGGTGTTTGGGTCAATGAACCCAATGCCATAGCGTCCACCTTTTTTCATTTCATAAATCTTCATCCTGCATAATACCACAGAAAAGAATATAGTGAGGATAATTACAGGTAATGATTGATCAAAATGATCACTACAGCTAGCTTGAGACTTAAATTACAGAAATAAATCACTTACAGACAATAGCAACTGACGATAGATTTGTCGAGTGCATCTTGATTGTATAACTAAAATAGTTCTGAATACTCAACGGACACAGCTTTCTCATGGTAGTAATGATCCTTCTTGACATTCACCATGAGGGACTCTCGATTGGAAATCTTGGTACTGTCCATGTACCATTGATGCAATTCATACATTCTCATCGGGAGCTTCTTGACCTCGTCTGGCTCGACCAAAGGTTGGCCCCAGACATATTTCTGTTTTATTTCCTCCTCTCTAAGCGGAGGCATGGGCTCGATGTCGAGGAGTTGTCCAACAGTGATCTTGAGGATTTCAGCCTTCCTTATATGCTCCTCGGTAATTACCACATCGCCCAGCTCGGGAACGTAAACAGTTTGCCCACAATAATATTGGGCGCGCCTACTCTCATGTGTTGTTGGCACAACAAGTGGGCGGATTGATTGCGCCGCCTATTCTCCCAGCTGGGGAACGGTTTTACCATATTTTTCGCCAGCTGATTTGCTCGAGCTCAAGATCGCCTCTTTCTATAGACGTGCTCGATTTAACTTTCTGATGTGGCGCTCATAGTCTGTGTCAACAGGCTTGGGAGCTGGTGCTCTAGCCATACGAATGAAGTGGTCAATCTTTTCCTCAGGCACTTTCTCCCTTGGCGGCGGTGGCGGTTTCGGTGCAAAATGGGCTTCCACCCCGGCCTTCGATATGGCTGTGTTTTCCTCCTCGGACTTGTCATAAGGCCTCTGCGGAAGAGGCGCGAGGCTGCTTGGACCATATTGAAATCGCTTGCCTCCTCCTGTACCTCCAGTACTACCTCGACTTGTACTGCTACGCACCATAGCTGAGGCGGCTCTCTTCCGTGATTGCTGAGGCAGCGAAGACGGCTAACGTGGCTGAGTTGGAGGAGGAGGAGTGGCCTGAAGCTGTGCCGGACTTGGAGGAGGAGTGGCCTGATGCTTTGCCGGACTTGGAGGAGGAGGAGTGGCCTGAAGCTGTGCCGGACTTGGAGGAGGAGTCGGATGACGCGGTGTCGGTGGCCTTCGAAAGATGATGCAATCCTTTCTCCAAAGGATGATACGATGGTTGGCCTCTCCCAGTGTGTGCTCCTCGTCACCTCCAGGAATGTCAAGCTCTAGCCCCGAATATTGGTCCACCACCTCATCAACCAAGACACGAGCATAGCCCGCTGGAATCGGGTTGCAATGGAAGGTTATCTCGGGGGGATTTGTAAAAGCAACGGCGTCCGCCACCTTCATGGACATGTTCTTCATTTGAAGTGTAGCTCGCAGTTAGTGTTCTCCATGATGTCATCCACTGGGTAGCTATCCAGCAATGCGTCACCTAGGGCGGAACCCATGCTGCTTCTCTGCATGGATGGGACGGTGCTATCCAATGCTGGATCATCCGCTAGCTACTGCAGCTGCAGAGACCCCCTTTGCTGGCTAAGTGAGTCGATCTACTCCTGCTACCGCTAGAATTTGACTGCCAAGTCCTCGTGCGCTGATTCTAGGCCTTGAAGGCATTCATAGTCCAGCTTCCTCTTCTCCTCCTCCATCTTCCTCTTCTCCTCCTCCGCAATCTTCTTTCTCGCACGGGTTCTGTAGTCGGCATTCCAGTACGAAAACCCCTCATACCACGGAATAGCGCCCTTGCCTCGTGTTCTTCCCGAGTGTTCAGGATTTCCCAGGGCATGCATAAGCTCGTCGTTCTCTCAGCTGGGCTCGAACACCCCCGATCAAGCCTCTTCTATTGCAACAAGTAGCTTATCTTCGGCTCCGTCCAGACATGCCTTCTTCGAAACTTTGCCTATCTTCGGGTCCAACTCCCCCCCATGCGAATAGAACCAAGTCCTGCACCTGGGGGGCCAGCTCAATGTTTCTGGAGTGACACCTGCATCCTCCATCTCTTTCTCATACTTATCCCACTTAGGCATTCCCACCGCATAGCCACCTTGCCCCAGCTTATGGAACTTATCCTTTTTTGCGGCATTGGCCTTGTTTATTCTCGACCGTTCCTTAGATAATTCCAATTCCTTGAATTTCATGAAATCATCCCAATGAGCACTTTGCTTCTCTAGTGTTCCCTCGAATACTGGAGTCTTCCTTCCTCCCTTGAAGTACTTGTCCCATACACGATTCTTGTGGTTGTTGAATGCAACCGCCATCTTCCTAAGAGCAGCGTCCTTGACTTTCTCCACATCTGCATCTGTGAAATGATCTGGTAGGGTGAAATGTTCCATGAGCGTTTCCCAAAGCAGAAGTTTTTGTCTATCGTCGACAAAAGTAAGATCTGGACGTGGCTTTGCTGGCTCTCTCCATTCTTGAATGGAGATCGGGAGTTGGTCCTTCACAAGAACACCGCACTGACGAATGAACTTGTCCGCAATCTTCTTAGGCGCTAATGGTTCGCCATTAGGTTTGATGGCCTCGATATTGTACTTTACGCCCTCCTTCAACTTTTTGTTCGGGCCTCGTATCCTGTTGCCTGAAGATTTTCTCGATCCGGATGGCTGAAAGAAGAAAGATCGATTCGTTAATATATCTTCAAGTCATTTAAAACATGTGATGATCACCAGATGCCTGCTTATATAAATATATATACCTCGCCGGTCTTTGTTGTTTCAAGATCAACATTTTCTTCATCATGTTCATAGTTCATGACATCATCAATTCGGTCGTCGCGATCGAATATCATATCACCCTCCCCGATGTTGTTTAGATATTCGGAGCCGTCATAATCTTCTTCATTCTGATCATCATCTGGCCCGCGAGGATTGTGTATGATATTGAACATGGCCTCTTCTCCCTCTTTGCCGGTATTGTCCGCCATAGGTTTTATTTAACTAATCCAAAAGAAATATATTCAAATTACAATGCATGGATGCAATCAATTAATAAGGAAAAACTCAATCAATCATAGTACATAATAAGCATCATCGAATATAATCTCGAATACGTCATCTCAAATAATAGATATAATCTCGAATACATCGTCTCGAATAATATATATAATCTTGAATAAATCATCTCGAATATTATATATCGAATACATCAGTAGCTATCTATCTAGCTAATAAAGATCAAATACTAGAGAGTAATCTAGGCCACTCGCGGTTCCTGAGGCGCGGGCGGTGGACAACCAAAGTGAACGAACCATCACTGGATCATAGCTCGGGTGATCTCCCGAAAGAACCTGCCAGGTATTGGAGAACCTGACGTCCATAGCAGCCATGTAGTGATGGACGTGCTCGTCCTCCTCCCTAACACGGCGACGTACCACCTCCGGCGGGGCTGGCTCCCTCCGCACTGAAAGTGGCCCACGCGAATGCCACCAAAGGAGATCAGGGTCGACGACGGGACCCGGGGCCGGGTTCCTCACCAAGCGTCGCGCCCCTGAAGGTAGAACCTCCCAGTTCCAGCCCGGTGGAGCCCAGTCCCGGACATGGGTCCTCTGAAGCAGGATGTCGTCGCAAACTGGTCGATGGCGAGGATGTGGTCTGGGCATCGTCGACAACAAATACTATATGCCGCAAAAGTAAAGTAACATTTTTTAAATGATGGATTGTGATTTCATATATGCAAATTCTAAATTTTATAACTAAAACTAACATTTCTAATATTTCTATAACTAAAACTAACATTTCTAATATTTCTATAACTAAAAAACATTTCTATATAACTAACATTTCTATATAACTATCTAATATAACTAACATTTCTATATAACTAACATTTCTAATATTTCTATATAACTAACATTTCTAATATTTCTATATAACTAACATTTCTAATATTTCTATAACTAAAAAACATTTCTATATAACTAACATTTCTAATAATTCTATAACTAAAAAAAAGAAAGATTTCTAACATTTCTATAACAATGTGTGTGTGTGTGTGTGGTACATGGCGGCCGGAGACGGCGACGGGGACGGGGCGGGGCACGGCGACGGGGCGCGGCACGGCGACGGGGACGGCGACAGACGGCGACGGGGATGACGACGGACAACGACGGGGGCGGCGACGAGGGGCGGCGGCGATGGGGTAGAGGAGAAAGAAGCAAAGGGAGAGATGAGAAATTGACAAATTTTTTGAAGTGTTTTCTTATATGGAACAACCTTTAGTACCGGTTGGAGCCACCAACCGGTACTAAAGGTTTGTTTTGGCCAGGCCAAGCAGTGGGAACGGCACCCCTTTAGTATCAGGTGGTGGCTCCAACCGGTACTAAAGACCTCCCCTTCAGTACCGGTTTGAGCCACCACCCGGTACTAAAGGGGGTGCACTAGCGCAGGTGCGGTGCGTCATGTTTAGTCCCACCTCGCTAGCCGAGGGGCGTCCGCACTGGCTTATAAGCCCCAGTGCGGTAGCTCCCTCGAGCTCCTCTCCAAAGCAGGCCTACTGGGCCTAAATGTTCTGTGCTGCCCTGTGGGCCTACTCGGCCTTTGCGGGCCCGCATCCTGGCCCAACAACAGGTTGGGTTTCTAGTCGTATGCAGGCCGCTGTGGCGTAGTAGGTGGGCTTTTTTTCTTATTTTTTTGCTTTATTTATTTTTGTTTTATTTATTTTTGAGTTGTTTTTGCTGTATTTAGAGTTTCTTTGTGAATATTTTTGCTTTAGGTACAAAAAATTACAAACTTTCTGTTAGTACCGGTAGTTTACAAATTTGAATAGTTTAAATTTTGAATTATTTGAAATTTGTGTGAATCACTAGTTTGTGAATAACTTAACTTTGAAAATAGATTTTTCAGTGATTCTTTTTTCTTATGTTTAATATTAGTGTGTTTTATCATTATATTCAATTTGGTAATGCTTAGGTTATTTAAAAAATGAAATGCCTTTGTAACAGATGAGTTTTCGTTCGAAACCCTGATACTTCGAAAGAGATTGTCCATTTTGTACACGAAGTGCATCCAGTTTTTGCGGTAACCCTCTCTACTTTTTTGCACATGCTATGTGGGTGAAATTATGATACCATGCTAACTTTCAACCTTTTCTTAGTTCATTTGAAATGCTTTTCAATTTCAGGGTCATTTAGCTGAAAAAATCAGTAAATGCATGAAAGAATTTGCTTGCACATAAAATTTCTTCGCGTTTCAAATGCCAAAACACATAACTACCCTAACTATTACAGAGATTCCCTCCTGGGTGTGAAACACAGAAGAAAGTGATGATAGTGAAGCCGATCACATCCCAGATCTTTGGGTGTGAAACTTTTTCTTCGCGTGTGTCCCTTTGCGCCGTAGCCATGGAAAATCTTCATCATTTAACTGGATGCTCGGGTCTATATTCGCTATGAATGGAGCAATTTCATCAAAATTTTCATAATCTCCTGACAAGTCTATCTTGTCATCCACTGCCATGATGTTTCTCTTCCCAGAAAGAACTATGTGCCGCTTTGGCTCATCATACGATGCATTCGCTTCCTTATATTTTATTTTTCTCGGCTTGGTAGACATGTCCTTCACATAGAAAACCCGTGCCACATCATTGGCTAGGACGAATGGTTCGTCTGCATACGCAAGATTGTTGAGATCCACTGTTGTCATTCCATACTTCGGGTCTTCCATTACCCCGCCTCGTGTCATATTGACCCATTTGCATCGAAACAAAGGGACCTTCAAACCACGTCGATAGTCAAGTTCCCATATGTCCTGTATATAACCATAATATGTTTCCTTTCCCGTCTTGGTTTCTGCATCAAAGCGGACACCATTGTTTTGGTTGGTGCTCTTCTTATCTTGGGCGATCGTGTAAAATGTATTACCATTTATCTCGTACCCTTTGAAAGTCATTATATTCGAAGATGGTAACTGGGACAGCAAGTACAAGTCATCTTCAATAGAGGCATCATGCATGGTACGTGTCTGCAACCAGCTGGCGAAACTCCTGGTTTGTTCACGTGTAATCCAGTCATCAGACCACTCCGGGTGTTTGGAGCGTAGCAAATTCTTGTGTTCATCCATATACGGAGCCACCAAGGCGGAATTCTATAGAACTGGGTAGTGTGCTTCAGTGAGAGAATGTCCGTCCATACATATTATTTGTTCCCCTCCTAGTGTGCCTTTTCCATCCAGTCTGCCCTTATGCCGCGATTCAGGAACACCAATCAGCTTAAGGTTTGGAATAAAGTCAATACAAAACTCAATGACCTCCTCATTTTCATGGCCCTTGGAGATGCTTCCTTCTGGCCTAGCACGGTTATGACCATATTTCTTTAAGACTCCCATGAACCTCTCAAAGGGGAACATATTGTGTAGAAATACAGGACCCAAAACATTAATCTCTTCGCATAGGTGAACTAGGACGTGTGTCATGATGTTGAAGAAGGATGGTGGGAACACCAACTCGAAAGTGACAAGACATTGCACCAAATCATTCTCTAACCTTGGTATGATTTCTGGATCGATTACCTTCTGAGAGATTGCATTGACGAATGCACATAGCTTCACAATGGCTAATCGAACGTTTTCTGGTAGAAGCCCCCTCAATGCAACCGGAAGCAGTTGCATCATAATCACGTGGCAGTCATGAGACTTTAGGTTCTGGAACTTTTTCTCTGCCATGTTTATTATTCCCTTTATATTCGACGAGAAGCCAGACGGTACCTTAATACTGAGCAGGCATTCAAAGAAGATTTCCTTCTCTTCTTTGGTAAGAGCGTAGCTTGCATGACCATGATGTATGCCGTCTTTTCCGTGCATATGTTGCTGGTCCTCCCGTGCCTCAGGTGTATCTTTTGTCTTCCCATACACGCCCAAGAAGGCAAGCAGGGTCACACAAAGATTCTTCGTCACGTGCATCACGTCGATTGCGGAGCGGACCTCTAGGTCTTTCCAATAGGGCAGGTCCCAAAATATAATTTCTTCTTCCACATGGGTGCGCGTCCGTCAGTGTAATTCGGAACATGTTGTCCACCAGGACCCTTTCCAAAGACCACCTTCAAATCCTTGACCATATCATGTACATCAGCACCAGTACAGTGGCGATGCATCGTCCGGTGATCCGCCTCACCTTTTAAATGCTTGCCTTTCTTTCTTACGGGATGCCTGCTCGGAAGAAATCGACGATGTCCCAGGTACACATTCTTCTTACAATTAGCCAAATATATACTGTCGGTATCATCCAAACAGTGTGTGCATGCGCGGTATCCCTTGTTTGTCTGTCCTGAAAGGTTACTGAGATCAGGCCAATCATTGATGGTCACGAACTGCAACACCTTTAGGTCAAATTCTTCCCCCATGTGCTCATCCCACGCACGTACACCTGTTCCATTCCACAGTTGTAAGAGTTCTTCAACTAATGGCCTTAGGTACACATCAATGTCATTGCCGGGTTGCTTAGGGCCTTGAATGAGCATGATACGTCTCCAACGTATCTATAATTTTTGATTGCTCCATGCTATATTATCTACTGTTTTGGACTATATTGGGCTTTATTTTCCACTTTTATATTATTTTTGGGACTAACCTATTAACCGGAGGCCCAACCCAGAATTGCTGTTTTTTGCCTATTTTAGTGTTTCGAAGAAATGGAATATCAAACGGAGTCCAAACGGAATGAGACCTTCGAGAACGTGATTTTCTCACCGAACGTGATCCAGGAGACTTGGACCCTACTCCAAGGAGTCAAAGAGGCGGTCACGAGGGTGGGGGGTGCGCCCCCCTGCCTCGTGGGCCCCTCGATGCTCCACCGACGCACTCCTTCCTCCTATATATACCTACGTACCCCCAAACGAAGAGATACGGAGCCAAAAACCTAATTCCACCACTGCAACTTTCTGTATCCACGAGATCCCATCTTGGGGCCTGTTCCAGAGGACCGCCGGAAGAGGGCCGTCATCACGGAGGGCTTCTACATCATCATAGCTCTCCGATGAAGTGTGAGTAGTTTACCTCAGACCTTCGGGTCCATAGTTAGTAGCTAGATGGCTTCTTCTCTCTTTTTGGATCTCAATACAAAGTTCTCCCCCACTCTTGTGGAGATCTATTTGATGTAATCTTCTTTTTGCGGTGTGTTTGTTGAGATCGATGAATTTTGGGTTTATGATCAAGTCTATCCATGAATAATATTTGAATCTTCTCTGAATTCTTTTATGTATGATTGGTTATCTTTGCAAGTCTCTTTGAATTATCCGTTTGGTTTGGCCAACTAGATTGGTAGTTCTTGCCATGGGAGAAGTGCTTAGCTTTGGGTTCGATCTTGCAGTGTCCTTTCCCAGTGACAAAAGGGGCAGCAAGGCACGTATTGCGTCATTGCGATCGAGGATAACAAGATGGGGTTTATTTCATATTGCATGAATTTATCTCTCTACATCATGTCATCTTGCTTAAGGCGTTACTCTGTTTTTAACTTAATACTCTAGATGTATGCTCGATAGCGGTCGATGAGTGGAGTAATAGTAGTAGATCCATAATCGTTTCGGTCTACTTGTCACAGACGTGATGCCTATATACATGATCATGCCTAGATATTCTCATAACCATGCTCAATTCTGTCAATTGCTCAACAGTAATTTGTTCACCCACCATAGAATACTTATGCTCTTGAGAGAAACCACTAGTGAAACCTATGGCCCCCAGGTCTATTCTCATCATATCAATCTCCATCACTTTAATCTTGCTTTGCTTTTTTACGTTGCCTTTACTTTTTACTTTGCATCTTTATACCAAAAATACTAAAAATATTATATCTATCAGATCTCACTCTCGTAAGTGACCGTGAAGGGATTGACAACCCCTAATCGTGTTGGTTGCGAGTAGCTATCGTTTTGTGCAGGTACGAGGGACTTGAGCGTGGCCTCCTACTGGATTGATACCTTGGTTCTCACAAACTGAGGGAAATACTTACGCTACTCTACTGCATCATCCCTTCCTCTTCGGGGAAAACCAACGCAAGCTCAAGAGGTAGCAAGAAGGATTTCTGGCGCCGTTGCCGGGGAATCTGCACAAAAAGTCTACATACCAAGTACCCATCACAATCCCTATCTCTCGCATTACATTATTAGCCATTTGCCTCTCGTTTTCCTCTCCCCCACTTCACCCTTGCCGTTTTATTCGCCCTCTCTCTCTCTCTATCCTCCCTCTCTATTTGCCTCTTTTGCCTGTTTGCACTTGTTTGCTCATGTGCTAGTTTGTTTGCTTGTTATCATGGCTACTCTCATTTCTTCTCCGTTGTCTCCCGAGAGTGAAGTGCTAAATTTTAAACAAAGGGAGGGAGAAAAGCTAAAAGATGCTTGGTGTAGAATTTGCAATGCTCAAAATAGATCTACCAGGAAGCAATCTACCTTAGTTCTTCTCCGCAATTTTTATGTAGGTGTTAATCCTTGGTATAGATATATCCTCGATACCATTACCGGAGGAAACTTCTTGGGTAGCCATACTTTTGATTCTTATAATGCTATGCTAAATTTATTTGGCTCACCACCTCTGTTGGTTAATGGAACCATGTTAACATTGGAGCATGTTATGCAAAGACTTGAAATTATTGAAAATAAAGTTGCTACTATTGAATCAATAGAAAATCTAGATAAAAAGATCCACAATCAAATTACTCAATATGGATCTAAGGTAGGAATGACTTTGAAAAATAGTAAGGAAAAAGAACCCATAGTTAATGAGAAGATGAACTTAGATTCTACTAGAATTGATAAACTTGAGGGTATGATTACAAACTTGGGAACCACTTTTTCTTCCGTAAAGAATACTCCAAGTCCTCCTACTAAAATTGCCAAGATTATGTATGTTCCTAAAAATAAGGGTGAATCATCTAAGGAAACTGCAGATCTTAAATCTATAAGTATTCATCCCAATCTTTTTGATATCATTAAGGAACCAATTGCTACAAATGAATTTTTCGATCTTGTGCCTAAAAGTTTAATAATCACTAGAAATAAAGAAATTCCTAAGGGAAACATACGCCTCATCGAAGAATTGCCTACCAAAGATGGCAATACCTAGATCTATCCTCGCTTTTATGCCTAGCTAGGGGCGTTAAACGACAACGCTTGTTGGGAGGCAACCCAATTTTATTTTTATTCCTTGCTTTTTGCTACTTCTTTGTAATAAACAAATTATTTAGCCTCTGTTTTTGTTGTGTTTTTTGTGTTTAATTCGTGTTTGTGCCAAGTAGAAACATTGGGAAGACTTGGGGAAAGTCTTGTTGAACTTCCTGTAAAAAACAGAAACTTTAGCGCTCACGAGAACTGCTGTAATTTTTATTTGAAGAGTGCTATTTAGTTAATTCTTTTTGTAGATGATTAATAGATAAATTCCTCACGTCCAGAAATTTATTTTAGAATTTTTGGGGTTCCATAAGTTTGCATTAGTTACAGATTACTACAGACTGTTCTGTTTTTGACAGATTCTGTTTTTCGTGTGTTGTTTGCTTATTTTGATGAATCTATGGCTAGTAAAATAGTTTATAATCCATAGAGAAGTTGGAATACAGTAGGTTTAACACAAATATAAATAAATAATGAGTTCATTGCAGTACCTTGATGTGGTCTTTTGTTTTCTTTCGCTAACGGAGCCCACGAGTTTTCTACTTTAAGTTTTGTGTTGTGAAGTTTTCAAGTTTTGGGTGAATTCTTTTGATGGATTATGGAACAAGGAGTGGAAAGAGCCTAAGCTTGGGGATTCCCATGGCACCCCCAAGATAATCCAAGGACACCAAGAAGTCAAAGCTTGGGGATGCCCCGGAAGGCATCCCCTCTTTCGTCCACTTCCATCAGTAATTTACTTGGAGCTATATTTTTATTCACCAACATGATATGTGTTTTGCTTGGAGCGTCTTGTATTATTTGTGTCTTTGTGTCTTTGCATGCCACAATCATCCTTGCTGTACACACCTTTTGAGAGATCCATACATGAATTAAAATTTTATAGAATACTCTATGTGCTTCACTTATATCTTTTGAGCTAAGTAGTTTTGCTCTATGTGCTTCACTTATATCTTTTGAGCCAAGTAGTTTTGCTCTATGTGCTTCACTTAGATCTTTTAGAGCACGGTGGTGGATTTGTTTTAAAGAAACTATTGATATCTCATGCTTCACTTAAATTATTTTGAGAGTCTTAATAGCATGGTAATTTGCTTAATAATAATATGCTTGGTATTCAAGATTTGTGAAACTTTCTTTTGAGTGTGTTGAATACTAAGAAAAGATTGAAACATGATAATTGTTTTGAGATATGGAGGTGATAATATTAAAGTCATGCTAGTTGAGTAGTTGTGAATTTAAAGAATACTTGTGTTAAAGTTTGTGATTCCCGTAGCATGCACGTATGGTGAACCGTTATGTGATGAAGTCGGAGCATGGTTTATTTATTGATTGTCTTCCTTATGAGTGGCGGTCGGGGACGAGTGATGGTCTTCTCCTACCAATCTATACCCCTAGGATCATGCGCGTAATACTTTGCTTTGATAACTTCTAGATTTTTGCAACAAGTATATGAGTTCTTTATGACTAATGTTGAGTCCATGGATTATACGCACTCTCACCCTTCCACCTTTGCTAGCCTCTCTAATACCGCGCACTTTTCGCCGGTATCATACACCCACCATATACCTTCCTCAAAACAGCCACCATACCTACCTATTATGGCATTTCCATAGCCATCCCGAGATATATTGCCATGCAACTTTCCACCGTTCCATTTATTATGACACACTCCATCATTGTCATATTGCATATCCCGGTACACCGACGGAGGCATTCATATAGAGTCATATTTTGTTCTAAGTATTGAGTTGTAAGAAAAATAAAAGTGTGATGATCATCATTATTAGAGTATTGTCCCAGTGAGGAAAGGATGATGGAGACTATGATTCCCCCATAAGCCGGGATGAGACTCCGGACGAAAAATAAAATAAATAAAAAAAAGAGGCCAAAGAAGCCCAAATAAAAAGAGGCCATAAAAAAGAGAAAAGGCCCAAATAAAAATAAAAAAATTAGAGAAAAAGAGAGAAGGGACAATGTTACTATCCTTTTACCACACTTTTGCTTCAAAGTAGCACCATGATCTTCATAGTAGAGAGTCTCTCATGTTATCACTTTCATATACTAGTGGGAATTTTACATTATAGAACTTGGCTTGTATATTCCAATGATGGGCTTCCTCAAATTTCCCTATGTCTTCATGATCAAGCAAGTTGGATGCACACCCACTTAGTTTCTTTTTGAGCTTTCATATACTTATAGCTCTAGTGCATCCGTTGCATGGCAATCCCTACTCACTCACATTGATATCTATTGATGGGAATCTCCATAGCCCGTTGATACGCCTAGTTGATGTGAGACTATCTTCTCCTTTTTGTGTTCTCCACAACCACCATTCTCTTCCACCTATAGTTCTATATCCATGGCTCACACTCATGTATTGCGTGAAGATTGAAAAAGTTTTGAAAAAGTTAGAGTATGAAACAATTGCTTGGCTTGTCATCGGGGTTGTGCATGATTTAAATACTTTGTGTGGTGAAGATAGAGCATATCCAGACTATATGATTTTGTAGGGATAACTTTCTTTGGCCATGTCATTTTGAGAAGACATAATTGCTTTGTTAGTATGCTTGAAGTACTATTATTTTTATGTCAATATAAACTTTTGTCTTGAATCTTTCGAATCTGAATATTCATATCACAATTAAGGAGATTTGCATTGAAATTATGCCAAGTAGCACTCCGCATCAAAAATTCTCTTTTTATCATTTACCTACTCGAGGACGAGCAGAAATTAAGCTTGGGGATGCCTGATACGTCTCCAACGTATCTATAATTTTTGATTGCTCCATGCTATATTATCTACTATTTTGGACTATATTGGGCTTTATTTTCCACTTTTATATTATTTTTAGGACTAACCTATTAACCGGAGGCCCAGCCCAGAATTGCTGTTTTTTTGCCTATTTCAGTGTTTCGAAGAAACTGAATATCAAACGGAGTCCAAACGGAATGAAACCTTCGGCAACGTGATTTTCTCACCAAACGTGATCCAGGAGACTTGGACCCTACTCCAAGGAGTCAAAGAGGCGGTCACGAGGGTGGGGCCGCCCCCCATAGGGCGCGCCCCCTGCCTCGTGGGCCCCTCGATGCTCCACCGACATACTCCTTCCTCCTACATATAACTATGTACCCCCAAACGAACAGATACGGTGCCAAAAACCTAATTCCACCGCCGCAACTTTTTGTATCCACGAGATCCCATCTTGGGGCCTGTTTTGGAGCTCCGCCGAAAGAGGGCCGTCATCATGGAGGGCTTCTACATCATCATAGCTTCTCCGATGAAGTGTGAGTAGTTTACCTTAGACCTTCGGGTCCATAGTTAGTAGCTAGATGGCTTCTTCTCTCTTTTTGGATCTCAATACAAAGTTCTCGCCCTCTCTTGTGGAGATCTATTCGATGTAATCTTCTTTTTGTGGTGTGTTTGTTGAGATCGATGAATTGTGGGTTTATGATCAAGTCTATCTATGAATAATATTTGAATCTTCTCTGAATTCTTTTATGTATGATTGGTTATATTTGCAAGTCTCTTCGAATTATCCGTTTGGTTTGGCCAACTAGATTGGTAGTTCTTGCCATGGGAGAAGTGATTAGCTTTGGGTTCGATCTTGCGGTGTCCTTTCCCAGTGACAGAAGGGGCAGCAAGGCACGTATTGCATCGTTGCCATCAAGGATAACAAGATGGGGTTTATTTAATATTGCATGAATTTATCTCTCTACATCATGTCATCTTGCTTAAGGCATTACTCTGTTTTTAACTTAATACTCTAGATGCATGCTCGATAGCGGTCGATGACTGGAGTAATAGTAGTAGATGCAGAATCGTTTCGGTCTACTTGTCACGGACGTGATGCCTATATACATGATCATGCCTAGATATTCTCATAACTATGCTCAATTCTGTCAATTGCTCAACAGTAATTTGTTCACCCACCATAGAATACTTATGCTCTTGAGAGAACCCACTAGTGAAACCTATGGCCCCCGGGTCTATTCTCATCATATCAATCTCCATCACTTTAATTTTGCTTTGCTTTTTTACTTTGCCTTTACTTTTTACTTTGCATCTTTATAACAAAAATACCAAAAATATTATATCTATCAGATCTCACTCTCGTAAGTGACCGTGAAGGGATTGACAACCCCTAATCGCGTTGGTTGCGAGTAGCTATCGTTTTGTGCAGGTACGAGGGACTTGAGCGTGGCCTCCTACTGGATTGATACCTTGGTTCTCAAAAACTGAGGGAAATACTTACGCTACTCTGATGCATCATCCCTTCCTCTTCGGGGAAAACCAACGCAAGCTCAAGACGTAGCAGAGCACTGGCATCATAATGAACTTCCACTTCATGCACAACCAAGGAGGAAGGTTATTGAGGGAGTCCTGGATTAGGGGGTGTCCGGATGGCCGGACTATACCTTCGGCCGGACTCCTGGACTATGAAGATACAAGATTGAAGACCTCGTCCCGTGTCCGGGAGGGACTTTCCTTGGCGTGGAAGGCAAGCTTGGCGATATGGATATGTAGATCTCTTACCATTGTAACCGACTTTGTGTAACCCTAGCCCTCTCCGGTGTCTATATAAACCGGAGGGTTTAGGTCTGTAGGACAACATAAAGAACAACAATCATACCATAGGCTAGCTTCTAGGGTTTAGCCTCTCTGATCTCGTGGTAGATATACTCTTGTACTACCCATATCATTAATATTAATCAAGCAGGACGTAGCGTTTTACCTCCATCAAGAGGGCCCGAACCTGGGTAAAACTTCGTGTCCCTTGCCTCCTATTACCATTCGGCCTAGACGCACAGTTCGGGACCCCCTACCCGAGATCCGCCGGTTTTGACACCGACATTGGTGCTTTCATTGAGAGTTCCTCTGTGTCGTCGCCATCAGGAAGGATGCCTCGCCCCGTCTTTAAAGACGGCACTGCTGCTAAGGGAGCTTTGGCTGTCGGCCAAACCCTCCGGCTAGGTGGTTTTCTTGTGACCGCCTGTTCAGCTTCTGCGCCGACGATGACCTCTCGAGCCATCGAAAAGAATCTTCATGTCAGCTTGGAACTCACCGAGCAGTTATATCAAATGGAGCTCTCCTCCATAAACGAGCTCTTGGATCACATCGCCGCCCTGGGAGTCGCTACGGATTACGACCAGATTGGGCCTAAGCCCGATCTGAGAGAGATTAACTCTCCCCAAGTCACCCATCACGTTGCCGTGGTAGAGGGACAGTGTGGCGACCCCTCATCTATCTTAAGGACTAGCTACGTCCAAATTCCCGGTCCCTCCAAGCCGGATACCCGCGGAGGGGAGGATATCACTCAAGACCTGAACTTAGAGTCAGGCGACGGACTGGATTCATTGGACAACATCCAGGAATCCAAATTTCCGAGTTCAGAAATTCCTCGGCCTTTGAGCCTCAGATGGGGTGAGGCTTCGGATTTAATTCCACCCACCCACCCGAACATAAGCAATCTATCCCAAATTAGGCAAGATCCCGAAGAAACAGTACATCATTACTGGGCCAGATTCCTCCTGGTTATGAACAGGATAAAGGACTGTCACGAGGAAGACGCAATTTCATTCTTCTGCAATAATTGCACGGACAAGGGAATCCTCAACACCATAAGTCGCCGTGATATTACACGCTTCGCTGACTTGGCGTCCATAGTACGAAAGTACTGTGCGATGGAAAGCGCCTGGAAAACCGAAATAAAATTTTGGGACAATCCGACCCTGAATACAAACCTAGTCCGAAATAAAAGGGTGCATCATCGCCAGACACCCGAGTCAAACACCAAAAAGCAAAAACCCTCTACAGGGCATGGAACCGTATTGGAAGGATGGCTTAATGGACCCTGTAAAATTCACAGTACAGAGGACGCCACACCAACTCACAGCCTTAGAGCATGTTGGATACTCCGGCAGGTGGCCAAAATTGGCGAAGATCTCCTAATTCCGGAGGCCACAGAAAGACACCCCAAAGACACCAATACGGTATTAACAGTCGTCGAGACTTCCGCATCAAATAACATGCGAAAAAGGACACTCCACAGCCTTGCCGAAATCTACCAAGTGGCAACAATAAACCCATGGAGTGACACGGCTATTACCTTTAACGCCAGTGATGAACCTAAATTCCGATCAACCTGAGTACCAGCCGCATCGGTCCTCAGCCCAATAGTGGACGGCTTTCGTCTTACCAAGGTACTCATGGACGGCGGCAGCGGATTGAACCTCATTTATGAGGAAACCCTTCAAAAAATGGAAATAGACTGGAACCGCATTGAGCGAAGCAGCACAACCTTTAGAGGAATAATCCCCAGTCGGGAAGCGTGCTGTACAGGAAAAATCACACTAGATGTGGTGTTCGGCATGCCGGATAATTACAGGTCCGAAGAGGTCACGTTCCATGTGGCTCCATTCAGCAGCGGTTATCACGCTCTGCTAGGGCGGGATGCACTTACAATCTTCCAAGCAATACCCCATTATGGGTACATGAAGCTCAAGATGCCCGGGCCCAACGGGATCATCACTCTCGCTAGTGATCCGGACATAGCACTCCGCGCCGAAAACAAGATAGCCGCACTGGCCCTCGAGGCACTATCCGAAGCCCTAGCGGCTGAGGAACTGACTGTGCTGCGCTCCACGGTGAATAGAGACGATGTGGTACTCGACAAAAGATCCAAGTCCACCTCCTTTAAACCGGCGGACGAAATAGTCAAATTCCAGGTCGATCCAACGAACCCCAATAAAACAGCTTCCATCGGGGCACAGTTAAACCCTGCTGTAGATGCCGCACTGCGAGAGTTCCTACGAGAAAACTGGGACATTTTCGCCTGGCACCCTTCATACATGCCAGGAATCCCACGCAGGCTGGCCGAGCACAACTTAAATATCCTAAAAGAATTCAAACCTGTCAAGAAAGCTCTTCGGTGTTTTTCCAAACCTAAGAGACAGGCCGTGGGAGAGGAGCTAGCAAAGCTATTGGAGGCCGGATTGATCAGAGATATAAAACATCTGGACTAGCTAGCAAACCTGGTGATGGTACCAAAGAAGGACAAATCCTGGCGCCTGTGCGTTGATTTTAAAGACCTTAACAAGGCTTGCCAAAAGGATCCCTTCCCCCTCCCCCGCATCGATCAAATTATCGACGCTACCGCAGGACACGATTCGTTGTGTTTCCTCGACGCATATTCCGGCCACCATCAAATCAAGATGGCAGAATCAGACCAAGACGCAACGGCATTTATCACACCATACGACCCATTCTGCTTCAACACAATGCCCTTCGGGCTCAAAAACATCGGCGCAACATATCAGCGCATGATTCAGACATGTCTAGCAAACCAGATCGACAAAACGGTGGAGGCATATGTAGATGATGTGGTCGTCAAAACAAGACATGTCGAATCTCTAGTAGACGACTTGAGGCTCACATTTGATAACCTCCGAACATATGACATCAAGCTCAACCCGGAAAAATGCGTTTTTGGCATCCCAGCCGGAAAGCTCTTGGGCTTCATTGTATCCGGTAGAGGAATTGAAGCAAATCCAGCCAAGATCCGAGCTCTGTCACAATTGGATATCCCAAAGGACCTCAAACAAATACAAAAGTTAACCGGATGCGTGGCGGCTCTAAGCCGCTTTATCTCCCGCTTGGGAGAAAAGGCCCTACCCCTTTACCGCCTCCTTCGGCGCACCGAACACTTCGAATGGACGGATGCAGCCACGGCCGGACTCGACGAAATAAAAGCCATATTGGCAACAAACCCAGTCCTGGCCGCGCCAAACATTGGCGAACCAATGCTATTGTACATTGCAGCAACACACCAGGTGGTAAGCGCAGTGCTCGTCGTCGAACGAGAAACGGACAGACACAAATTCCCACTTCAAAAGCCGGTCTATTATGTGTCCACTGTCCTCACTCCGTGCAAATCACGGTACCCGCATTATCAAAAGATTGCCTACGCGGTATTCATGGCATCCTGGAAGCGATGACACTACTTTCAAGAGTGTTCAATAACAGTAGCCTCGGAAGTACCACTTAACGATATTATAAACAACCGTGACGCAACAGGCCAGATTACAAAATGGGCCATTGAGCTCCTCCCGTTCGACATAACTTATAAGCCACGGCGAGCCATCAAGTCGCAAGTTTTGGCCGACTTCGTCGCAGAATGGGGGAGTTCGGCACATATTCAAATTGGATCATGCATTTCGACGGCTCCAAGATGTTTGCCGGACTGGGGCTGGTGTTGTTTTGACGTCCCCCACAGGAGACACAATTCAATACGTACTCCAGATTATGTACAAAGACTCCAACAATGCAGCCAAATATGAGGCCCTTTTACATGGTCTCCGGATGGCAGTATCCATGGGCATTCAACGCCTAGAGGTGCGCGGGGACTCGAACCTCGCAATATCCCAAATAAATGGAGACTTCGATGCCAAGGATCCAAAAATGGCAGCTTACCGCAACGTCGTCCTAAAAATGTCATCTCGGTTCGAAGGGCTTGAATTTCACCATAAAGCCCGGGAAAATAATCAGGCGGCAGATGTCCTGGCACGCATCGGCGCAAAACGCGATGTAGTCCCCCCCAACATCTTCTTGGAAAGGCTGTTCAAGCCATCTGTAGTATGGGAAGGGGAGCCGAACAATAACAGCCTGGACCCAACCGCACTGCCCGACACCGAACATTCTGACACAATCGGAGGCTCTGCCAATGAAATAACACCTTCAGCCCACGTAATAATGGCCGTCATTGCCCCATGGACAGAACCATTCCTCGCCTACCTTACTAGGCAGGAACTCTCCGAGGACCAAAATGAGGCACGCTGCATAGTGCGGTGATCCAAAGCCTACAGAGTCCACGAGGGAGAGCTTTATAAGAAAAGCACTACCGGAGTCCTTCAAAGGTGCATCTCCAAAGAGGAAGGGCGGAACCTCCTGGCTGAAATTCATGCCGAACTCGGCGGTCATCACGCTGCAGCTCGGTCCCTTGTAAGCAAGGCCTTCCTTACAGGCTTTTATTGGCCGACGGCCCGGGCAGACGCTCAGGACTTAGTCCAACGATGCACCGGTTGCCAGCTCTTTGCAAACCAAAGCCATATGCCACCCACCGCCCACCAAACTATCCCCATTACTTGGCCCTTCGCGGTCTGGGGGCTTGACATGGTCGGACCCCTTAAAGGCGGAACCCACAAGCAAAAATACTTACTGGTCATGGTGGATAAGTTCACTAAATGGATAGAGGCCAAGCCTATTAAGACGGCCGAATCTGGACCGGTGATAGACTCTATATCCGGGGTTGTACAGCGTTACGACGTCCCCCACAGCATCATCACTGATAACGACATGAACTTCACGGCCGATGAGGTAAAACTCTGGTGCAAAAACATGGGCATCAAGCTCGATTATGCTTCCGTCTATCACCCACAAACTAACGGCCAGGTCGAACATGCAAATGGTCTAATCATGAGCGGCATCAAACCCAGATTAGTGCGGTCCCTCAAGGAATCTAACACGCACTGGGTAGAGGAGCTCGACTCCATACTCTGGGGGCTGCGGACCACGCCGAATCGCACCACCGGATACACACCATTCTTTATGGTGTACGGCGCAGAGGCAGTTTTGCCTTGCGACATAATTCATGACTCACCTCGAGTGCGCATGTATGAAGACAGAGAAGCCGAGCTCGATCGGCAGGACAGTTTGGACGCATTGGAGGAGGAGCGCGACGTGGCAAAAGCCCGTTCCGCATTCTATCAACAGCAGGCTCGAAGATACCAAAGCAGCGAAGTACGGGCCAAAAATTACAACGTTGGCGAATTAGTTCTACGCCTGCAAACTCAAGACCAAGTGGGAAGGTCCCTTCATAATTGACCAAGTCCTGACTGGTGGATAACCGACTCAAGCCGAACCCATGGAACGTAGCCCGTCTCCGAAGATTCTATGCCTAGCGCCGGACTCTGTGTTCGTCTCCTTCGACTGTCCATTTTTTATATATACTGTCTATCTTACATTTCTCTCGTTCACCCCTTCCTTTCTCTTATAACCTTTAAAGGCTCATCAAATGGCGTGCTATTCGCACTCATTAAACCTGGGGGCTTCTTTTAACAAATGCTTATTTATACGGGCTTCATGCCCAACACATGTGCTACACTTCCACATGTACCTTTTATTTCACCATTATATGCATCGATATGACTTAAGTTTTGGCCAAGCTGGGTTGCCTGGCTCCTATGCTTACCCCTACGTTCTCGATTATTCGGCTAGGCGGAAAAGGGAGCACCTCTGCGATTGTTACTGCCGGATCAGCCGGATGTGTACCTCAGACTGGGTGAAGCTGAAAGCTAGCGTTCTTAAGGGAATATTCGGTCGGTAACCTAAAAGATGATCTTTTCACTTATTTATTTATGCGCCCCCAGATGCTTTTTCCTGCGTCTTTTTCGTAGAATGGGCATGCACTTTAGGGCATGCCTCCCAGGGAAACGAACCCCTAACGGAACTATTCTCCCTGGAAGATGTTTCTTACTAACCATGTAATATAACATAACTAGTCGGGCACTTGTCTGTTCACGCACTAATGACCCCTACGCCTGGTCTCCATGATGGGTTTCGTAGTAAATTCAAAAAATTTCCTACGCTCACGCAAGATCATGTGATGTATAGCAACGAGAGGGGAGAGTGTTGTCTACGTACCCACGCAGACCGACTGCGGAAGTGTTGACGCAACATAGAGGAAGTAGTCGTACGTCTTCACGATCCAACCGATCAAGTACCGAAACTACGGCACCTCCGAGTTCGAGCACACGTTCAGCTCGATGACGATCCCCGGACTCCGATCCAGCAAAGTGTCGGGGAAGAGTTCCGTCAGCACGACGGCGTGGTGACGATCTTGATGCACTACAGCAGCAGGGCTTCGCCTAAACTCCGCTACAGTATTATCGAGGAATATGGTGGCTGGGGGCACCGCACACGGCTAAGGAATAGATCACGTGGATCAACTTGTGTGTTCTAGGGTGCCTCTACATCAGTATATAAAGGACTAGAGGGGGGAGGCTGGCCGGCCAAGTTATGGCGCGCCAGGAGAGTCCTACTCCTTCTGGGAGTACGATTCCCCCCCCCCCCCAATCCTAGTTGGAATAGGATTCGCGGAGGGGGGAAAGAGAGAGAGGGGGCCGGCCACCTCTCCTAGTCCTAAAAGGACTAGGGGAAGGGGGGAGGCGCACAGCCACCTTGGGCTGCCCCTTTCTCCTTTCCACTAAAGCCCACTAAGGCCCATATAGCTCCCGGGGGGTTCCGGTAACCTCCCGGTACTCCGGTAAAATCCCGATTTCACCCGGAAAACTTCTGATATCCAAACATAGGTTTCCAATATATCAATCTTTACGTCTCGACCATTTCGAGACTCCTCGTCATGTCCGTGATCACATCCGGGACTCCGAACAACCTTCGGTACATCAAAATGCATAAACTCATAATATAACTGTCATCATAACCTTAAGCGTGCGGACCCTAAGGGTTCGAGAACAATGTAGACATGACCGAGACATGTCTCCGGTCAATAACCAATAGCGTGACCTGGATGCCTATATTGGCTCCTACATATTCTACGAAGATCTTTATCGGTCAGACCGCATAACAACATACGTTGTTCCCTTTGTCATCGGTATGTAACTTGCTCGAGATTCGATCGTCGGTATTCCAATACCTAGTTCAATCTCATTACCGGCAAGTCTCTTTACTCGTTCTGTAATACATCATCCCGCAACTAACTCATTTAGTTGCAATGCTTGCAAGGCTTAAGTGATGTGTAATACCGAGAGGGCCCAGAGATACCTCTCCGACAATCGGAGTGACAAATCCTAATCTCGAAATACGCCAACCCAACATCTACCTTTGGAGACACCTGTAATGCTCCTTTATAATCACCCAGTTACGTTGTGACGTTTGGTAGCACCCAAAGTGTTCCTCCGGTAAATGGGAGTTGCATAATCTCATAGTCATAGGAACATGTATAAGTCATGAAGAAAAGCAATAGCAACATACTAAACGATCGGGTGCTAAGCTAATGGAATGGGTCATGTCAATCAGATCATTCAACTAATGATGTGACCTCGTTAATCAAATAACAACTCTTTGTTCATGGTTAGGAAACATAACCATCTTTGATTAACGAGCTAGTCAAGTAGAGGCATACTAGTGACACTCTGTTTGTCTATGTATTCACACATGTATTATGTTTCCGGTTAATACAATTCTAGCATGAATAATAAACATTTATCATGATATAAGGAAATAAATAATAACTTTATTATTGCCTCTAGGGCATATTTCCTTCAGTCTCCCACTTGCACTAGAGTCAATAATCTAGATTACACTGCAATGATTCTAACACCCATGGAGCTTTGGTGCTGATCATGTTTTGCTCGTGGAAGAGGCTTAGTCAACGGGTCTGCAACATTCAGATCCGTATGTATCTTGCAAATCTCTATGTCTCCCACCTGGACTAGATCCCGGATGGAATTGAAGTGTCTCTTGATGTGTTTGGTCCTTTTGTGAAATCTGGATTCCTTTGCCAAGGCAATTGCACCAGTATTGTCACAAAAGATTTTCATTGGACCCGATGCACTAGGTATGACACCTAGATCGGATATGAACTCCTTCATCCAGACTCCTTCGTTCGCTGCTTCCGAAGCAGCTATGTACTCCGCTTCACATGTGGATCCCGCTACGACGCTTTGTTTAGAACTGCACCAACTGACAGCTCCACCGTTTAATGTAAACACGTATCCGGTTTGCGATTTAGAATCGTCCGAATCAGTGTCAAAGCTTGCATCAACGTAACCTTTTACGGTGAGCTCTTTGTCACCTCCATATACGAGAAAAATATCCTTAGTCCTTTTCAGGTATTTCAGGATGTTCTTGACCGCTGTCCAGTGATCCACTCCTGGATTACTTTGGTACCTCCCTGCTAAACTTATAGCAAGGCACACATCAGGTCTGGTACACAGCATTGCATACATGATAGAGCCTATGGCTGAAGCATAGGGAACATCTTTCATTTTCTCTCTATCTTCTGCAGTGGTCGGGCATTGAGTCCGACTCAACTTCACACCTTGTAACACAGGCAAGAACCCTTTCTTTGCTTGATCCATTTTGAACTTCTTCAGAATCTTGTCAAGGTATGTGCTTTGTGAAAGTCCAATTAAGCATCTTGATCTATCTCTATAGATCTTTATGCCTAATATGTAAGCAGCTTCACCGAGGTCTTTCATTGAAAAACTCTTATTCAAGTATCCCTTTATGCTATCCAGAAATTCTATATCATTTCCAATCAGCAATATGTCATCCACATATAATATCAGAAATGCTACAGAGCTCCCACTCACTTTCTTGTAAATACAGGCTTCTCCGAAAGTCTGTGTAAAACCAAATGCTTTGATCACACTATCAAAACGTTTATTCCAACTTCGAGAGGCTTGCACCAGTCCATAAATGGATCGCTGGAGCTTGCACACTTTGTTAGCTCCCTTTGGATCGACAAAACCTTCCGGTTGCATCATATACAACTCTTCTTCCAGAAATCCATTCAGGAATGCAGTTTTGACATCCATCTGCCAAATTTCATAATCATAAAATGCGGCAATTGCTAACATGATTCGGACAGACTTAAGCATCGCTACGGGTGAGAAGGTCTCATCGTAGTCAACCCCTTGAAGTTGTCGAAAACCTTTTGCGACAAGTCGAGCTTTGTAGATAGTAACATTACCATCAGCGTCAGTCTTCTTCTTGAAGATCCATTTATTCTCAATTGCTTGCCGATCATCAGGCAAGTCAACCAAAGTCCATACTTTGTTCTCATACATGGATCCCATCTCAGATTTCATGGCTTCAAGCCACTTTGCGGAATCTGGGCTCACCATCGCTTCTTCATAGTTCGTAGGTTCATCATGATCTAGTAGCATGACTTCCAGAACAGGATTACCGTACCACTCTAGCGCGGATCTTACTCTGGTTGATCTACGAGGTTCAGTAGTATCTTGATCTGAAGTTTCATGATCATCATCATTAGCTTCCTCACTTATTGGTGTAGGTGTCGCAGAAATAGTTTTCTGTGATGTACTACTTTCCAATAAAGGAGCTGGTACAGTTACCTCGTCAAGTTCTACTTTCCTCCCACTCACTTCTTTCGAGAGAAACTCCTTCTCTAGAAAGGATCCATTCTTAGCAACAAATGTCCTGCCTTCGGATCTGTGATAGAAGGTGTACCCAACAGTCTCCTTTGGGTATCCTATTAAGACACATTTCTCCGATTTGGGTTCGAGCTTATCAGGTTGAAGCTTTTTCACATAAGCATCGCAGCCCCAAACTTTAAGAAACGACAACTTTGGTTTCTTGCCAAACCACAGTTCATAAGGCGTCATTTCAACGGATTTTGATGGTGCCCTATTTAACGTGAATGCGGCCGTCTCTAAAGCATAACCCCAAAACAATAGCGGTAAATCAGTAAGAGACATCATAGATCGCACCATATCTAGTAAAGTATGATTACGACGTTCGGACACACCATTACGCTGTGGTGTTCCGGGTGGCGTGAGTTGCGAAACTAGTCCACAATTTTTCAAATGTACACCAAACTCGTAACTCAAATATTCTCCTCCACGATCAGATCGTAGAAACTTTATTTTCTTGTTACGATGATTTTCAACTTCACTCTGAAATTCCTTGAACTTTTCAAATGTTTCAGACTTATGTTTCATTAAGTAGATATACCCATATCTGCTTAAATCATCTGTGAAGGTGAGAAAATAACGATATCTGCCACGAGCCTCAATATTCATCGGACCACATACATCTGTATGTATGATTTCCAACAAATCTGTTGCTCTCTCCATAGTACCGGAGAACGGTGTTTTGGTCATCTTTCCCATGAGGCATGGTTCGCATGTACCAAGTGATTCATAATCAAGTGGTTCCAAAAGTCCATCAGTATGGAGTTTCTTCATGCGCTTTACACCGATATGACCTAAACGGCAGTGCCACAAATAAGTTGCACTCTCATTATCAACTCTGCATCTTTTGGCTTCAACATTATGAATATGTGTGTTACTACTATCGAGATTCAACAAGAATAGACCACTCTTCAAGGGTACATGACCATAAAAGATATTACTCATATAAATAGAACAACCATTATTCTCCGATTTAAATGAATAACCGTCTCGCATTAAACAAGATCCAGATATAATGTTCATGCTCAATGCTGGCACCAAATAACAATTATTTAGGTCTAATATTAATCCCGAAGGTAGATGTAGAGGGAGCGTGCCGACCGCGATCACATCGACTTTGGAACCATTTCCCACGCGCATCGTCACCTCGTCCTTTTCCAGTGCCCGCTTATTCTGTAGTCCCTGTTTTGAGTTGCAAATATTAGCAACAGAACCAGTATCAAATACCCAGGTGCTACTGCGAGCTCTTGTAAGGTACACATCAATAACATGTATATCACATATACCTTTGTTCACCTTGCCATCCTTCTTATCCGCCAAATACTTGGGGCAGTTCCGCTTCTAGTGACCAGTCTGCTTGCAGTAGAAGCACTCAGTTTCAGGCTTAGGTCCAGACTTGGGTTTCTTCTCCTGAGCAGCAACTGGCTTGCCATTCTGTTTAAGTTCCCCTTCTTCTTCCCTTTGCCCTTTTTCTTGAAGCTAGTGGTCTTGTTAACCATCAACACTTGATGCTCCTTCTTGATTTCTACCTCCGCAGCTTTCAGCATTGCGAAGAGCTCGGAATAGTCTTGTTCATCCCTTGCATATTATAGTTCATCACGAAGCTCTTGTGGCTTGGTGGCAGTGATTGGAGAATTCTGTCAATGACGCAATCATCCGGAAGATTAACTCCCAATTGAATCAAGTGATTATTATACCCAGACATTTTGAGTATATGCTCACTGACAGAACTGTTCTCCTCCATCTTGCCGCTATAGAACTTATTGGAGACTTCATATCTCTCAATCCGGGCATTTGCTTGAAATATTAACTTCAACTCCTGGAACATCTCATATGCTCCATGATGTTCAAAACGTCGTTGAAGTCCCGATTCTAAGCGGTAAAGCTTGGCACACTGAACTATCAAGTAGTCATCAGCTTTGCTCTGCCAGACGTTCATAACATCTGGCGTTGCTCCAGCAGCAGGCCTAGCACCCAGCGGTGCTTCCAGGACGTAATTCTTCTGAGCAGCAATGATGATAATCCTCAAGTTACGGACCCAGTCCGTATAATTGCTACCATCATCTTTCAACTTTGCTTTCTCAAGGAATGCATTAAAATTCAACGGAACAACAGCACGAGCCATCTATCTACAATCAACATAAACAAGCAAGATACTATCAGGTACTAAGTTCATGATAAGTTTAAGTTCAATTACTCAAATTACTTAAGAACTCCCACTTAGATAGACATCCCTCTAATCTTCTAAGTGATTACGTGATCCAAATCAACTAAACCATAACCGATCATCACGTGAGATGGAGTAGTTTTCAATGGTGAACATCGTTTATGTTGATCATATCTACTATATGATTCACGCTCAACCTTTCGGTCTCCGTGTTCCGAGGCCATATCTGCATATGCTAGGCTCGTCAAGTTTAACCTGAGTATTCTGCGTGTGCAAAAACTGGCTTGCACCCATTGTAGATGGACGTAGAGCTTATCACACCCGATCATCAAGTGGTGTCTGGGCACGACGAACTTTGTCAACGGTGCATACTCAGGGAGAACACTTCTTGATAATTTAGTGAGAGATCATCTTATAATGCTACCGTCAATCAAAGCAAGGTAAGATGCATAAAAAGATAAACATCACATGCAATCAATATAAGTGATATGATATGGCCATCATCATCTTGTGCTTGTGATCTCCATCTCCGAAGCATCGTCATGATCACCATCGTCACCGGCGCGATACCTTGATCTCCATCGTAGCATCGTTGTCGTCTCGCCAATCTTATGCTTCCACGACTATCACTACCGTTTAGTAATAAAGTAAAGCATTACATCGTGATTGCATTGCATACAATAAAGCGACAACCATATGGCTCCTGCCAGTTGCCGATAACTCGGTTACAAAACATGATCATCTCATGCAATAAAATTTAGCATCATGCCTTGACCATATCACATTACAACATGCCCTGCAAAAACAAGTTAGACGTCCTCTACTTTGTTGTTGCAAGTTTTACGTGGCTGCTACGGGCTTAAGCAAGAACCAATCTCACCTACGCATCAAAACCACAACGATAGTTTGTCAAATAGACTCCGTTTTAACCTTCGCAAGGACCGGGCGTAGCCACACTTGGTTCAACTAAAGTTGGAGAGACTGTCGCCCGCAAGCCACCTATGTGCAAAGCACGTCGGGGGAACCGGTCTCGCGTAAGCGTACGCGTAAAGTTGGTCCGGGTCGTCTCGTCCAACAATGCCGCTGAACCGAAGTATGACATGCTGGTAGGCAGTATGACTTATATCCCCACAACTCACTTGTGTTCTACTCGTGCATATAACATCAACATAAATAACCTAGGCTCGGATGCCACTGATGGGTTTCGTAGTAATTTCAAAAAATTTCCTACGCTCACGCAAGATCATGTGATGTATAGCAACGAGAGGGGAGAGTGTTGTCTACGTACCCATGCAGACCAACTGCGGAAGCATTGACGCAACATAGAGGAAGTAGTCGTACGTCTTCACGATCCAACCGATCAAGTACCGAAACTACGGCACCTCCGAGTTCGAGCACACGTTCAGCTCGATGACGATCCCCGGACTCCGATCCAGCAAAGTGTCGGGGAAGAGTTCCGTCAGCACGACGGCGTGGTGACGATCTTGATGCACTACAGCAGCAGGGCTTCGCCTAAACTCCGCTACAGTATTATCGAGGAATATGGTGGCTGGGGGCACCGCACACGGCTAAGGAATAGATCACGTGGATCAACTTGTGTGTTCTAGGGTGCCTCTACCTCAGTATATAAAGGACTAGAGGGGGGGAGGCTGGCCGGCCAAGGTATGGCACGCCAGGAGAGTCCTACTCCTTCTGGGAGTAGGATTCCCCCCCCCAATCCTAGTTGGAATAGGATTCGCGGAGGGGGGAAAGAGAGAGAGGGGGCCGGACACCACTCCTAGTCCTAATAGGAGTAGGGGAAGGGGGGAGGCGCACAGCCACCTTGGGCTGCCCCTTTCTCCTTTCCACTAAAGCCCACTAAGGCCCATATAGCTCCCGGGGGGTTCCGGTAACCTCCCGGTACTCCGGTAAAATCCCGATTTCACCCGGAACACTTCTGATATCCAAACATAGGTTTCCAATATATCAATCTTTACGTCTCGACCATTTCAAGACTCCTTGTCATGTCCGTGATCACAGCCGGGACTCTGAACAACCTTCGGTACATCAAAATGCATAAACTCATAATATAACTGTCATCATAACCTTAAGCGTGCAGACCCTAAGGGTTCGAGAACAATGTAGACATGACCGAGACATGTCTCCGGTCAATAACCAATAGCGTGACCTGGATGCCCATATTGGCTCCTACATATTCTACGAAGATCTTTATCGGTCAGACCGCATAACAACATACGTTGTTCCCTTTGTCATCGGTATGTAACTTGCTCGAGATTCGATCGTCGGTATTCCAATACCTAGTTCAATCTCGTTACCGGCAAGTCTCTTTACTCGTTCTGTAATACATCATCCCGCAACTAACTCATTTAGTTGCAATGCTTGCAAGGCTTAAGTGATGTGTAATACCGAGAGGGCCCAGAGATACCTCTCCGACAATCGGAGTGACAAATCCTAATCTCGAAATATGCCAACCCAACATCTACCTTTGGAGACACCTGTAATGCTCCTTTATAATCACCCAGTTACGTTGTGACGTTTGGTAGCACCCAAAGTGTTCCTCCGGTAAACGGGAGTTGCATAATCTCATAGTCATAGGAACATGTATAAGTCATGAAGAAAAGCAATAGCAACATACTAAACGATCGGGTGCTAAGCTAATGGAATGGGTTATGTCAATTAGATCATTCAACTAATGATGCGACCTCGTTAATCAAATAACAACTCTTTGTTCATGGTTAGGAAACATAACCATCTTTGATTAACGAGCTAGTCAAGTAGAGGCATACTAGTGACACTCTGTTTGTCTATGTATTCACACATGTATTATGTTTCCGGTTAATACAATTCTAGCATGAATAATAAACATTTATCATGATATAAGGAAATAAATAATAACTTTATTATTGCCTCTAGGGCATATTTCCTTCACTCCATGCATTCCCCGGTTCTTTTATAACCACATGGGAATTCGGACACACTCCGGACCGTCAGGTCCCGAGGGTAAAGCGAAAAGGTCGGCCATGACAAACGATCTACAATCCGGCTAGAAGGCATTGTAAATGTCAATTAAATTACATAGTCATTCTGACTGATTGTATTCCGCTTCAATACCATCCAACAGGCTATCTAATTTACAGTCCTGCTGGGAATACTTTGTGGCCAATTCTACTTGGCCGTGTACTAAGCTTATAGGGATCTCCTTCCCGTCGGGCCCCATAGGACCGACCTCGGCCATGTGGTTGGGGTCAGCCTTTGTGTACCGCATCTTCACCATGGCCCAGGCCTCCCAAGTGCCTTGATGGCAGGCCGATACCTTCCACAATCGGAAGCGCCGCCGTGCTCCCTTTCGCTTCTCCGCAAGCTCTCCAAGACCTTCGGGCACGGAGATGGATGGCCATAGGGCCTGGGCAACGCCTCGCATCGCCTTCCGAACTTGCTCGAGCAATTGCGAGAGCTCGGGAAGAAGGTCACCCATAGAACCGGGCATCTCCTCTGCAGGACGACCTGTTAGCACACCTACAGACATTACTCTGTTAGTCGACTTCCCCGCCGAACTTTTTTTTTCTCCAAAGGTTCGTTCAAGCACTTACTAAATATGCCGCGCCGAAGCCGCTGATTCTCCTTAACAGAGTCTGACAGGTGGGCACTTACATCTTTTAGCTCGACACCCAGCTTGGTGTTGGCATCTTGGAGATCGTTCTTCTCCCGCCTCACCTTTGTCAGCACCTTCTCACCAGCCTTCAGCTGGTGTAGGAGGTGTTGCCTTTCCGGATTCAATCCGGCGCCATCTGCAATTTCATTTGTCAGATTCGCACCCATGCTATGCTTCGCGAAATACTTATCTTTCGAAGTGTATATTACCAGAGGGGGTCTCCTTGGGCTCCCCTGCCGCGGCTAGTGTGGCCTCAAGTTGGGCTTTGCACTCTTCCAGCTCCTGGGACAGTAGGGAATTCTTTTCTGTAAGAACCTGCATAACATATGATCCTTAAATCAGTTATTCTAACTGTTTCAAGTCTCGGGGGCTACTGGTATATATATATAATTACCAAAATTTTCTTACCCGTATGTCTTTTACATATTGCTCTGTGGCTCTGGCTAGACCATTTTGAGTGGCACGGAGGTACGCATCTCCCGAATTGAAGGCATCTAATGCCTCTCAGGAGAAACAAGCGTCCGGTGCGCGCCTTGTGTTCGCCTCCGCCTCCGGACCAGGCTTTGGAGCCTGGCTGGTGGAGGCGCGATTGGCAGCCTCTCCGGATATAGTCCGGTGAGGTCTCTTTGTCCTGAAGAAAGCACGAGTGTTAGTATACCTTGAAGGTATAACACCTGGGATAAGGGGGCGCGCCATATCTTTGCGCTGACGCCTCGGTCCGGACTGCACCTCTTTTCTACCCACGGGGCCCTGCGGCCCCTCGTTGGCTTGTCGCCACAGGTTCAGCCTCCCATCTCAAAAACGTCCCCTGCAAAGTTCGGTTGTAATCAGGAAACTGAAAACGCGAGAGGGCGGACCCCTGTTCGGGGTACTGGGACTTCGATCTCAGTTACCTGGGTGGCCGGGATTAGCCCTGGGTAATCGGCCGTAATGGCCACCAAGGCGTTGTCCTTGCTCAATTGATGGAACACCCATCAATCAGCTCCATAGATAAGTCCGGATCCTCTTGAGAGGCCGGATCGAGGGACCGTCCTGGGTCCTCGGGTTGTGGAGGAGGGCTATTTATTTCTTTAACAGCTCGGCGCAGTTCCTGCGTTGAAGTCATTAGACTGAATATTTAACAATGGGAATATAAAACGAATGGGCAGGTAAATGTGGCCACTTACCCAGCTTGGGGGGTTGTACATAGAAAATCCACCCTTTGGGTCGACGCGGAGAAATTCCTCCTCTTCTCCCTTGTAGAAAGCGGACAAGTTCTTTGTTAGAGCCGCAGCCGAATCCGGCCCCTTATGGCCGTAGCGGGTGGCGTCGTCCTTCCCGTTGAAGTCCCACATGGGGTGGCCTCTATACTGTAGCAGTTGCACCCCTCGCATAATGCATGTGGCCATGACCCCGATCATGGTCAGTCCGGAATGAGCTAACAATCTTATCTGGCCCATCAGGTAACGGACGTCCTTGTCACTTTCCCTCTGAGGGCTCCGTGGACGCCAACTTAGGCGCTTCTTTAGTGGAGCACTTTCGAACTCAGGGAGGCCGGTCCGGATAGGATCCGGCAGCGGGACGTCCTCTATGTAAAACCATTCCGAAGGCCAGTCCTCGGACGCCTTCTTTGGGGTTCCGGATAGATATCCGGTCCCGGCGATGCGCCACACTTCAGCTCCGCCCACTTGATATACTAACCCATTCTTAGAACGGGGCACGAGGCAGAATAGCTCTTTCCACAGCCCGAAATGAGTCTCAACACCCAAGAACACCTCGCAGAGGGCTACGAAGCCCGCGATATGCAATACAGAGGCAGGCGTGAGATTGTGTAGCTGGAGGCCATAGAACTCCAGGAGCCCCTGGAGAAATGGATGGATTGGAAATCCGAGCCCCCTTATTAAGTAAGGGACGAGGCACACCCGCTCTCCTTTGGAGGGATTAGGGGCACTCTCCGCTTGCTCTCCGCCATTATAGATGGCAAGACCGGCTCGAACCGGGACCATATAGGCCGGGGGGGGGGGAGAAATCCCTTGGTCTGGAGCGTCACTAACTCGCTATGCGGGATGGAGCATCTCTCCCAATATCCAGGCTGAGGGCTAGAAGGGCGAGAGGAGGAGTTGCGACGGCTGGCCATGGTGGTATGGACCTTTGTCAGTTGCGCTCTGATGAACACTCGCGAATGGGAGAAGGTGTGGTTTGGATCTAAATCCTCGTCCCCTTAAATGGGCAGCTCATTTGCGCGGCTAGGGGTGTGGATGTAAAAACACTCAGACTTTTCATATTCATTTGACACGTGGAAGACGGCCATTATTGGGCATACAAGCCGAGGAGCGCAACATTTACAAGAGACCGAACTTTATTCAACAGGTACACGGAATTTGGAGGAGAACCCGCCTTGCAATGCCGAAGACAATCTGCGCACCAGACTCATCGTCATTGAAGCCTGGTTCGGGGGCTACTGAGGGAGTCCTGGATTAGGGGGTGTCCGGATGGCCGGACGATACCTTCGGCCGGACTCCTAGACTATGAAGATACAAGATTGAAGACCTCGTCCCGTGTCCGGGAGGGACTTTCCTTGGCGTGGAAGGCAAGCTTGGCGATATGGATATGTAGATCTCCTACCATTGTAACCGACTTTGTGTAACCCTAGCCCTCTCCAGTGTCTATATAAACCGGAGGGTTTAGGTCCGTAGGACAACATACAGAACAACAATCATACCATAGGCTAGCTTCTAGGGTTTAGCCTCTCTGATCTCGTGGTAGATCTACTCTTGTACTACTCATATCATCAATATTAATCAAGCAGGACGTAGGGTTTTACCTCCATCAAGAGGGCCCGAACCTGGGTAAAACTTCATGTCCCTTGCCTCCTGTTACCATCCGGCCTAGACGCATAGTTCGGGACCCCCTACCCGAGATCTGCCGGTTTTGACACCGATAGGTATACAAACATAGAGTCATAGGCCAGGTGCTATGGTTGCTGCTCTGCTCCCCAAAAGGATTAATGCCATCTGCGCTTAGACCAAACCATACGTTCCTTGCGTCATCTACAAACTCCTTCCCGTACTTTCTTTCGATTTTTTCTCCACTGCAACCCGTCAGCGGGTACTCTCAACTTTCCATCTTTCTTACGGTCTTCTCTGTTCCATCGCATTGCCTTGGCATGCTCTTTGTTTTGGAACAAACATTACAACCGTGGTATTATAGGAGCATACCACATCACCTTGGCAGGAATCTTCTTCCTGGGGCACTCGCCCTCGACATCACCAGGGTCATCGCGGCTGATCTTATAGCGCAATGCACCGCATACCGGGCAAGCGTTCAAATCCTCGTACTCACCACGGTAGAGGATGCAATCATTAGGGCATGCATGTATCTTCTGCACCTCTAACCCTAGAGGGCAGACAACCTTCTTTGCTTCGTACGTACTCTCGGGCAATTCATTGTCCTTTGGAAGCATATTCTTTATCATTACCAGCAACTTTCCAAATCCCTTGTTAGATACACCATTCTTTGCCTTCCATTGTAGCAATTCCAGTGTGGTGCCCAACTTTTTCTTGTCACCTACGCAATTCGGGTACAACAATTTTTTGTGATTCTCTAACATGCGCTGCAACTTCTTCTTCTCCAAATCACTTGCGCAGTTTCTCTTTGCATTGGCAATGGTCCGACCTAGATCATCAACGGGCTCATCCGATGCCTCTTCTTCAGCTTCTTCCCGCATTGCCGGCTCAGCTTCTTCCCGCATTACCGGCTCAGCTTCTTCCATCATTGTTGTATCATCGTGTTCAGGGAACCCATGGCGAGGATAGATGTCGTCGTCCTCTTCTTCTTCATTATCTTCCATCATAACCCCTCTTTCTCCGTGCTTGGTCCAAACATTATAGTGGGGCATGAAACCGGACTCAAACAGGTGGACGTGAATGGTTCTTGACGTATAGTAATTGTTACCATTCTTACAGCCAGCACATGGACAAGGCATAAAACCATCCGCCCGCTTGTTTGCCTCAGCCACAAGCAGAAAAGTACACACGCCATTAATGAACTTGGGAGAGCATCGGTCATCGTACATCCATTGCCAGCTCATCTTCAATACACAGCACCGAAAACACAAAATTAATACAATACATAAAGTTCATACAACACTTAAATGCAACAAACAAATAACTCTCTAGCTAAAGAATTTAAATGCAACAACAAATGCGATCAAGATCGCAACTAAGGTAACAATTGATCCAACAGCATAATGATACCAAGCCTCACTATGAATGGCATATTTTCTAATCTTTCTAATCTTCAAGAGCATTTTCTCCATCTTAATCTTGTGATCATCGACGACATCGGCAACATGCAACTCCAATTCCATCTTCTCCCCCTCAATTCTTTTCAATTTTTCCTTCAAATCCCCGTTTTCTCTTTCAACTAAATTTAACCTCTCGACAATAGGGTCGGTTGGAATTTCCGGTTCAACTACCTCCTACATACAAATATCTATGTCAACTTGATGGGAATAATTTGTCATAAACACGAAATGCAATGAATAGTTTTAGAAGAGAATATACCACATCCGAATCATAACCCGGACGAGGGCCGACAGGGACGGATATCAAAACCATGGCACTATGTATAACAAACAACGTATGGGTAAGATAATTATACGAGTAACTATATATCCAAATCACACAAACATCAATTTTTTATATAAAACATTCATGAACAAGAGGCTCACCACAAGGTGGTGCCAGCGATGGGACGTGACGGTGGTTATGACGGAGATTTAGAACGCACTAAGTAAACCACACCTACATATGCAAACTAAGTGTTATTTTGACCTCAAATTGCATATAAATCAAATACTAGCATATATATATATATATATATATATATATATATATATATATATATGTATATATATATACAATTCCTCCCAAATTACTAAACTCAAAAATCAATCACTATATAAAGCATTGCACGAGCTAATCTAGCAATGAGAGATGAAAGGACAAAGTTGCTAACCTTTGTGATCATTTGAATGGATGGGGGCCTTCAAATATTGACAAATTTTGGGCAAAATGTGTGACGAGCTTGAGAGGAAGAGGGAAAAGAACAGAGAGGAGAGGGGAAAGGGGAAGAACAGACCGAGCTCGGGTGGACGAAGGGTGCATGTAGGACGACCTTTAGTACCGGTTGGTGATACGACCCGGTACTAAAGGTGCTGGAGGGGCCCCGGACTGACAACATCCTGCCACCACTCACTTTAGTACCGGTTCGTGGCATGAACCGATGCTAAAGGTTCGCCACGAACCGGTACTAACGATGTCCGCCCGCCTAGCCGTTGGAACCGGCACTAATGGACACATTAGTGCCGGCTCAAATTCAAACCGGCACTAATGTGCTTCACATTTGACCCTTTTTCTACTAGTGTGTGTAGTAGACATCAGCTTGAAGCTATGTCGGTATTTCCCCAAAGAGGAAGGGATGATGCAGCACAACGATGGTAGGTATTTCCCTCAGTGATGAAACCAAGGTTATCGAACCAGTAGGAGAACCAAGCAACACTACGTAAATAGCACTTGCGCACAAATAACAAATAATCGCAACCCGACGTGTTGAAGGGGTTGTCAATCCCTTTCGGGTAACGGTGCCACAAATTTGCAAACGGCCGTGAATAAATTGTAGTAGATTGATAGATCAAATGCCAAAAAATTAATTTTAGCAAGGATATTTTTGTATTTTTGGGTTTAATAGATCTGAAAATAAAAGGAAAATAAAATAGATCACAAAGGCAAATAATATGAGAAAGAGACCCGGGGGCCGTAGGTTTCACTAGTGGCTTCTCTCGAGAAAAATAGCAAACGGTGGGTAAACAAATTACTATTGGGCAATTGATAGAACTTCAAATAATCATGACAATATCCAAGCCATGATCATTACATAGGCATCACGTCCAAGATTATTAGACCGACTCTTGTCTGCATCTACTACTATTACTCCACACATCGACCGCTATCCAGCATGCATATAGCGTATTAAGTTCATAAAGAAATGGAGTAATGCAATAAGAACGATGACATGATGTAGACAAGATCTATTTATGTAGAAGTAGACCCCATCAATTTATCCTCAGTAGCAACAATACATACGTGTCGGTTCCCTTCTGTCACTAGGATCAAGCACCATAAGATCGAACCCACTACAAAGCACCAATTCCCATTGCAAGATAAATGGATCAAGTTGGCCAAAGAAAACCCAAATATCTGATAAGAAATACGAGGCTATAAGCAATCATGCATATAAGAGATCAAAGAAACTCAAATAACTTTCATGGATAAAAAGAGATAGATCTGATCACAAACTCAAAGTTCATCGGATCCCAACAAACACACCGCGAAAGAGTTACATCATATGGATCTCCAAGAGACCATTGTATTGAGAATCGAACAAGAGAGAGGAAGCCATCTAGCTACTAACCACGGACCCGAAGGTCTACAAAGAACTAACCACGCATCATCGGAGAGGAACCAATGGAATTGGTGAACCCCTCCGTGATGGTGTCTAGATTGGATCTAGTGGTTCTGGACTCTCCGGCGGCTGGAATTGATTTTAGTAGACTCCCCTAGGGTTTATAGAATATTGGGGTATTTATAGAGTAAAGAGGCAGTCTGGGGGGCACCCGAGGTGGGCACAACCCACCATGGCGCGCCTGGGCCTCCAAGCGCGCCCTGGTGGGTTGTGCTCCCCACGGAGTAGCCCCCAGGTGCTTCGTCGACCCATTAGTTGTCTTCTGGTCCAAAAAAAATCCACAAAATGTTTCGCTGCATTTGGACTCCGTTTGATATTGATTACTTGCGATGTAAAAAACATGCAAAAAACAACAACTGGTACTTGGCACTATGTCAATAGGTTAGTACCAAAAATGATATAAAATGACTATAAAATGATTAAAAAACATCCAAGATTGATAATATAACAGCATGGAACAATCAAAAATTATAGATACGCTGGAGACGTATCATCATCCCCAAGCTTAATTCTCACTCGTCCTCGAGTAGGTAAATGGTAAAAACAAATTTTTTGATGTGGAATGCTGCCTAACATGTCATCTCACATTATTTTCTTTATAGCATGGACATTTGGACTTTTATATTGTTCAAAGAAATAGTTTAGTTTTGTCATGATAACTTAAATACTCAAGCATATCAACATGCAACCATGTCTTTCAAAATATCAACGCTAAAATAAGTTATCCCTAGCCCATCATGCTCAATCATTGATCCATTCATGAAACACACTCGCATATTAAGTACACCCAATGCTCAAGTACGATCATAGTGCCCCCTAGATGGTGCTTTTATAAGAGAAGATGGAGACTCAAATTCAAAATAAAAATTGCATAAATTAAAAGAAAGGCCCTTCGCAAAGGGAAGTAGGGATTTGTAGAGGTTCCAGAGCTCAAAGCGAAAATTTAGAGATAAAAACATTTCGAGAGGCATACTTTTCCCACCAACGAAAACGACTTAGAGTTCCCAACACTTTCCATGCTAGATATATCATAGGCAGTTCCTAAAAAGAAAACAAAGTTTATTCCTTTTTCCACCATACTTTCACTTTCCATGGCTAACCGTAGCCATGGGTGCCTTCCATACCAACACTTTCCGAGGAATTTATTGTTTGACAACATAAAGTAAATTCATTTTTCATTTCTGGTTTGGGCATCCCTAATACCTTTGCCTTAGTCTCATGCAATTTGAAGTGAATAAACACTCATCGTGAGAATAACACATCTAGCATGGAAAATATTAGCCACCCCTCACCGCCTCGCGAGTGGTACGAGCACATAGAAGAGAAATTTATTTTGAATATTATAGATGGCACATACAAATTTTCTTAGAACGACAAAAGAATACATCATATAGGTAGGTATTGTGGACTCATGTGGCAAAACTGGTTTAAAGGATTTTGGATGCAAAAGTAGTGATCACTTAGTGCAAAATGAAGGCTAGCAAAATATTGAGAGGCGACCAACCAAGAAACGAATAATCTCATAAGCAAGCATTAAGCATAATTAACACCGAAAATGCACCACAAGTAGGATGTATTTTCATTGCATGACTATTGACTTTCGTGCTTGCATAGGGAATCACAAACCTTAACACCAATATTCTTACTAAATCATAATTACTCATCAACATGACTCACATATCACATCATCATATCTCAAAACTATTACTAAGAATCAAGTTTATTTTTTCCAATGATCTTCATGAAAGTTTTTATTATATCCTTCTTGGATATCTATCACTTTGGGACTAATTTTCATGTGTTGCTTTTGACAAGCTCAAACAAATATAAGTGGAGATCATGAGCATAATATTTCTTTCTCTCAAATTAATTTAAGGGAAGCAAGAGAGAATTTCTTGAAAATTTTACTAACTCTCAAATAAATCTAAGTGAAGCAAGAGAGCATTTATTCCAAAATACTAAAGCACACCGTGCTAAAAAAGATATAAGTGAAGCACTAGAGCAAATCCATAGCTCATAAAAATTTAAGTGAAGCATAGAGAGCAATTCTAAAAAGTCATGGAATAAATTTGGCTCTCTCAAATAGATGTGTCCAGCAAATAATCAAGACTCAAAACACAAAATAAAACAAGCAAAGACTCATTATCATACAAGACGCTCCAAGCAAAACACATAGTATGTGAAGAATAAAAATATAGCTTCGAGTAAAATACCGATGGTTGTTAGAAGAAAGAGGGGATGCCACTCAGGGCATCCCCAAGCTTAGTTGCTTGCTTCTCTTTGGATAATAGCTTTGGATGCCGGGGCATCCCCAAGCTTAGGCTGTTCTCACTCCTTATTCCTTCATCCATCGTAAGATAACCCAAAACCTGAAACTTCAATCACACAAAACTCAACAAAACCTTCATGAGATCCGTTAGTATAAGAAAACAAATCACTAATATAAGTGTTGTAGCAAACCAATTCATGTTTTATTCTTGTATTATATCTACTATATTCCAACTTTTATATGAAAAAAACTCATCAAAGAAAACCATAGAATAATCAAAACAAATACACAACACAAAGAAAATAGAATCTGTCAAAAACAGAACAGTCTGTAGCAATCTGGATATTATGAATACTTTTGTAAATCCAAAAACTCTCAAATATTAGGATGGCCTGGAAAATTTGTATATTAATCTTCTAGAAAAGGAATTGGTATTTTAGCGCTCTCTGGTTAAAAGTGAAAATTATTTTCGCGAGTGCAAAAGTTTCAGTTTTTTCAGCAAGATCAAACAACTATCTCCCAAGAAGATCCTAAAGGCTTAACTTGGCACAAAAATTAATTAAAACATAAAAGATACAATCATAACAGTAGAATAATTGTTCTAACACTGAAAAATTGAAGCAAAAAGCAAAAATAAATTTTATTCATTGGGTTGCCTCCCAACAAGTGCTATCGTTTTACGCCCCTAGCTTGGCATAAGATTTCAATGATGCTCACACAAAAGATAATAAATTGAAATGAAGAGAGCATCATGAAGCATATGAAAAACACATTTAAGTCTAACATAGTTCCTATGCATAGGAATTTTATAAGCAGGCAAATCATCAAGACAAGAAACATCTAATATATGCAAAGAAGAGGAATAAAATATTGACAATCTCAACATAACGAGTGGTAATTTTGTAACATGAAAATTTCTATAACCATATTTTACACTCTCATAATAATTATATGTAGGATCATAATCAAATTCAACAATATAACTATCTCATAAAATATTCTTTCATGATCCACATGCATGCAAAGTTGACACTCTTCCAAAATGGTGGGATTATCATCAAATAAAGTCATGACCACTCCAAGCCCACTTTTATCAAAAATTTCATAAGATTCAACACTCTCCAAATATGAGGGATTATTTTTAGCTAAAGTTGACACTCTTCAAACCCACTTTCAATATTATTGCAAAGATATTCATCATGAGGCTTAAATAAATTTTCAAGATCATAAGAAGAATCACCCTGATGACCCACAAGTGTAGGGGATCTATCGTAGCCTTTTCGATAAGTAAGAGTGTCGAACCCAACGAGGAGCAAAAGGAGATGATAAGCAGTTTTCCGCAAGGTATTCTCTGGAAGCACTGAAATTATCGGTAACAGATAGTTTTGTGATAAGGTAATTTGTAACTGGTAACAAGTAATAAAAGTAAATAAGGTGAGCAAGATGGCCCAATCCTTTTTGTAGCAAAGGACAAGCCTGGACAAACTCTTATATAAAGGAAAGCGCTCCCGAGGACACATGGGAATTATTGTCAAGCTAGTTTTCATCACGTTCATATGATTCACGTTCGGTACTTTGATAATTTGATATGTGGGTGGACCGGTGCTTGGGTACTGTCCTTCCATGGACAAGCATCCCACTTATGATTAATCCCTATTGCAAGCATCCGCAACTACAACAGAAGTATTAAGGTAAACCTAACCATAGCATGAAACATATGGATCCAAATCAGCCCCTTACGAAGCAACGCATAAACTAGGGTTTAAGCTTCTGTCACTCGAGCAACCCATCATCTACTTATTACTTCCCAATGCCTTCCTCTAGGCCCAAACAATGGTGAAGTGTCATGTAGTCGACGTTCACATGACACCACTAGAGGGATGACAACATACATCTCATCAAAATATCGAACGAATACCAAATTCACATGACTACTTATAGCAAGACTTCTCCAATGTCCTCAGGAACAAACATAACTACTCACTAATCATATCCATGTTCATAATCAGAGGGATATTAATATGCATAATGGATCTGAACATATGATATTCCACCGAATAAACCAACTAGCATCAACTACAAGGAGTAATCAACACTACTAGCAACCCACAGGTACCAATCTGAGGCTTTGGGACAAAGATTGAGTACAAGAGATGAACTAGGGTTTGAGATGAGATGGTGCTGGTGAACATGTTGATGAAGATTGACCCCCTCTCGATGAGATGGTCGTTGGTGATGACGATGGTGATGATTTCCCCCTCCCGGAGGGATGTTTCCCCGGCAGAACAGCTCCGCCGGAGCCTTGGATTGGTTCCGCCAAGGTTCCGTCTCGTGGCGGCGGAGTTTCGTCCAGAAAGCTTGCTTATGATTTTTTCATCTTTGGCTATATATTCTGAAATGTGCTCCCATGAAGTTTTAGGACTTTTGGAGATGTGCAGAATAGGTCTCTAATATTTGCTCCTTTTCCAGCCCAGAATTCCAGCTGCCGACATTCCCCCTCTTCATGCCAACCTTGTAAAATAAGAGAGAATAGGCATAAGTATTGTGACATAATGTGTAATAATAGCCCATAATGCAATAAATATTGATATAAAAGCATCATGCAAAATAGACGTATCACACCCCAATCATGATCATTGCAAAAAGTAGTAGACATAGCGAAATTAGCATCCCCAAGCTTGGGGTTTTGAATATTATTAGCACAATCGACATTAACAGAATTTATATTAAAATCATTGCAATCATTCTTTTCATTCAAGGAGATATGATGAATCACTTCATAAATTTCTTCATCACAATTTTGAAATTCACGAATCTCAAGCAAAACTTCATAAAGATAATCTAGTGCACTCAACTCACTAGCAATTGGTTCAACATGATTAGATATCTTAAAAAGATTAGCAAGTGGATGGGGATCCATATCAATAGATTTTTAGCAAGCGAAGATGCAAGCATATAGAAGGCACATGGCAACACAAGCAAACAGAAGATCTGACAAGAAAAAGGCAGACAAAAAGGGGTGAATAAAACGGCAAATTTTTGTTAAGTGGAGGAGAGGCAAATGGAAAATAATGTAAATTGCAAGGAGATGAGATTGTGATTAGGAACCTGGTAGATGTAGATGATCTGCCTCGGCAACGGCGCCAGAAATTCCTTTTGATGCGGCTTGAAGCTACGTCAGTATTTCCCCAAAGAGCAAGGGATGATGCAACACAGCGACGGTAGGTATTTCCCTTAGCGACGAAACTAATGTTATTGAACTGGTAGGAGAACCAAGCAACACTACGTAAATAGCACCTGCGCACAAATAACAGATACTCGCAACCCGATGTGTTAAAGGGGTTGTCAATCCCTTTTGGGTACCAGTGCCACAAATTGGCAAACGGACGTGAATAAATTGTAGTAGATTGATAGATCGAATGCCAAATATATAAATTGTAGAAAGGTATTTTTGTATTTTTGGGTTTAATAGATCTGAAAATAAAAGGAAAATAAAATAGCTCTCAAAGGCAAATAATATGAGAAAGAGACCCGGGGGCCATAGGTTTCACTAGTGGTTTCTCTCGAGAAAAATAGAAAACAGCGGGTAAACAAATTACTATTGGGCAGTTTATAGAACTTCAAATAATCATGACGATATCCAGGTAATGATCATTACATAGGCATCACGTCCAAGATTAGTAGACCGACTCGTGCCTGCTTCTACTACTATTACTCCACACATCGACCGCTATCTAGCTTGCATCTAGTGTATTAAGTTCATGGAGAAACAAAGTAATGCAATAAGAATGATAACATGATGTAGACAAGATCTATTTATGTACAAATAGACCCCATCGTTTTATCCTTAGTAGCAACAATACATACGTGTCGGTTCCCCTTCTATCACTGGGATCAAGCACCTGTAAGATCGAACCCACTACAAAGCTCCTCTTCCCATTGCAAGATAAGTAGATCAAGTTGGCCAAACAAAACCCAAATATTGGAGAAGAAATACAAGGCTATAAGCAATCGTGCATATAAGAGATCAAAGAAACTGAAATAACTTTCATGGATAAAAAGAGATAGATCTGATCATAAACTCAAAGTTTGTCGGATCCCAACAAACACACCGCAAGAGAGTTACATCATAGGGATCTCCAAGAGACCATTGTATTGATAATCGAACGAGAGAGAGGAAGCCATCTAGCTACTAACTATGGACCCGAAGGTCTACAAAGAACTACTCACGCATTATCGGAGAGGCACCAATGGAAGTGGTGAACCCCTCCGTGATGGTGTCTAGATTGGATCTGGTGGTTCTGGACTCTGCGGCAGCTGGAATTGATTTTCGTCGACTCCCCTAGGGTTTCTGGAATATTGGGGTATTTATAGAGTAAAGAGGCGGTCCAGGGGGCACCCGAGGTGGGCACAACCCACCAGGGCACGCCCTGGCCTCCAGGCGCGCCCTGGTGGGTTGTGCTCCCCTCGGAGCAGCCCCTAGGTGCTTCTTCGGCCCATTGATTGTCTTTTGGTCCAAAAAAATCCACAAAAAGTTTTGCTGCGTTTGGACTCCTTTTGATATTGATTACCCGTGATGTAAAAAACATGCAAAAACAACAACTGGCACTTGGCACTATGTCAATAGGTTAATACCAAAAAATGATATAAAATGATTATAAAACATCCAAGATTGATAATATAATAGCATGGAACAATAAAAAATTATAAATACGTTGGAGACGTATCAAGGTTCCTAAGTCATTTTACCACCTCTAGTCATAACTCTAACAGCATGATCATTTGTTTTATTATCTATCTCATTGATCAAATCATTTTGTGCGTTAAGAACTTGTTCTACTTGAGATTTTACCATGGAAGCATGTTTACTAATAATTTTGAGATCATTAACAGTTCTACACATGTAGTCACCCAAGCAGTCAAGCATATATAAGCATTACGTTTCAACTGTCTACTAACATATGCATTGAAGTTTTCTTGTTTAACAATAGAGTTATCAAATCATCCAAGCATTGACTAGCGGACTTATTATGAGGAATATCACCTTCATCAAATCTATAGAGTGAATTTACCTCTACTACCTGTGTCGTGTTATCAAGACCATGTATTTCTTCTATAGGTGGTAAATTCTTAACATCTTCAGATTTTATGCCTTTTTCTTTCATAGATTTCTTTGCCACTTGCATATCTTCAGGACTGAGACATAGAATACCTCTTTTCTTTGGCGTTGGATTAGGAGGTGGTTCAAGAAGATTCCGATCATTACCATTACTCAATATATTATTCAAGCACTTCAGCTTGTTCAACAATTTGTTCCCTGAAAACACAACCAACACAACTATCTAGGTGGTCCCTAGAAGCATTGGTTAGTCCATTATAAAAGATACCAAGTATTTCATTTTTCTTGAGAGGGTGATCAAGCAAAGCATTAAGTAATTGGAGAAGCCTCCCCCAAGCTTGTGGGAGACTCTCTTCTTAAATTTTCACAAAGTTAAATATTTCTTGTAAAGAAGCTTGTTTCTTATGAGTAGGAAAATAGTTTTCAGAGATGTAATATATCATATCCCGGGGACTACACACACAACCAGGAGCAAGAGAATTAAACCATATATTAGCATCACCCTTTAACAAGAAAGGAAACAACTTAAGAATATAGTAATAGTGATTTTTTTTCCTCATGAGCAAATAGGGTGGCTATATCATTTAGTTTAGTAAGATGTGCCACAACAGTTTCAGATTCATAACCATGGAAAGGATCATACTCAACTAAAGTAATTAACTCAGGGTTGACAGAGAATTCATAATCCTTATGAGTAACAAAGAGAGGCGAAGTAGCAAACTCAGGATCATATTGCATTCTAGTATTCAAAGATTTTTCTTTCCACTTGCATAATAATTTCTTAAGATCATCTCTATCCTTACAAGAAAGAAAGTCCCTAGCTACCTCTCCATCCATAACATAACCCTCGTATATAACAGGAAGTTCATATCTAGAAGAGCTAGTCTTATCAGGTGTTTCAAAGTTTTCAGTTTCAGAAATATCATCACTTTCAGCATTCTCAATATCATCAACTCTAGCAATTTGTTCATCAAGAAATTCACCCAGTGGCACAACATTACCAAGCAAAGCAGTAGTGTCATCACAAGTGTCATGCATAGCCGAAGTAGCATCATCAATTACCTGCGACATATTAGAATCAATAGCAGGTGTAGGTGTCGCAAGCTTACTCAAAACAGAAGGCGAATCAAGTGCAGAGCTAGATGGCAGTTCCTTACCTCCCCTCGTCCTAGAGGGAAAAATCTTGGTTTTGGTGTCTTTAAAATTCTTCATAGTAATCAACAGATATAAATCCCAAGTGACTCAGAGAATAGAGCTATGCTCCCCGACAACGGCGCCAGGAAAAGGTCTTGATAACCCACAAGTATAGGGGATAGCAACAGTTTTCGAGGGTAGCGTATTCAACCCAAATTTATTGATTCGACAAAAGGGGAGCCAAACAATATTCTCAAGTATTAGCAGTTAAGTTGTCATTTCAACCACACCTAAAAGACTTAATATCTGCAGCAAAGGTTTTAGTAGCAAAGTAGTATGGAAGTAACGGTAACAGTGACAAAAGTGACAGTAGCAGTTTTCTAGTGATTGTAACAGCAGTAGCAACAAAAGTAATTTAGCAAAGATCAATATGTGAAAAGCTCGTAGGCAATGGATCGGCGATGATAATTGTGCCGGATGATATTCATCATGTAGCAGTCATAACCTAGGGTGACACAGAACTAGCTCCAATTCATCAATATAATCTAGGCATGTATTCTGTATATAGTCACATGTGCTTATGGTAAAGAACTTGTATGGCATATTTAGTCCTACCCTCCCGTGACAGCGGGGCCCTAATGGAAACTAAGGGATATTAAGGCCTCCTTTTAATAGAGAACCGGAACAAAGCAATAGCACTTAGTGAATACATGAACTCCTCAAAATATGGTAATCACCGGAAAGAATCCCAATTATTGTCACCTTGGGGTATGCGGATCGTAACGTGCAATAGGTGTCTACAACTTGCAAGGTGGGATCAAGAACACAAATATATTCTTGAAAACATAATGGGTTCAGATCTGAAATCATGTCACTCAGGCCCTAGCGACAAGCATTAAGCATAGCAAAGTCGCAGCGACATCAATCTCAGAACATAGTGGATACTAGGGATCAAACCCTAACAAAACTAATTTGATTACATGATAAATCTCATCCAACCCATCACCGTCCAGCAAGCCTACGATGGAATTACTCACGCACGACGGTGAGTATCATGAAATTGGTGATGGACGAAGGTTGGTGATGATGATGGCGATTGAGGGAGTCCGGGATTAGGGGGTCTCCGGACAGCCGGACTATATCCTTTGGCCGGACTGTTGGACCATGAAGATACAAGATTGTAGACTTCGTCTCATGTCCGGACGGGACTCTACTTGGCGTGGAAGGCAAGCTAGGCATTACGGATATGGATAACTCCTCCTTTGTAACCGACCTTGTGTAACCCTAACCCCCTCCGGTGTGTATATAAATCGGAGGGTTTCAGTTCGTAGGACAACATACAATCATACCATAGGCTAGCTTCTAGGGTTTAGCCTCTCCGATCTCGTGGTAGATCAACTCTTGTAATACGCATATCATCAAGAATAAATCAAGCATGACGTAGGGTTTTACCTCCATCAAGAGGGCCCGAACCCGGGTAAAACATCGTGTCCCCTGCCTCCTGTTACCATCTGCCTTAGACGCACAGTTCGGGACCCCCTACCCGAGATCCGCCAGTTTTGACACCGACATTGGTGCTTTCATTGAGAGTTCCTCTGTGTCGTCGCCGTTAGGCTTGATGTCTCCTACTATCATCGATAGCGATGCAGTCCGGGGTGAGACTTTTCTCCCCAGACAGATCTTTGTGTTCGGTGGCTTCACACTGCGGGCCAACTCGCTTGGCCATCTGGAGCAGATTGAAAGTTACGCCCCTGGCCACCAGGTCAGGTTTGGAAGCTTAAATTACACAGCCGATGTCTGCGGAGACTTGATCTTCGACGGATTCGAGCCCCTGCCTTGTGCGCCACACGGTCACGATGAGTACGATTTAGCTCTGCCATCTGACTGTATTCAGGAGACCGCACTGGCAGCCTCTCTGAGTCTCAATTCAGAGTCAGTTGCGCCATCCATGGACAGGTGGATAGACCCCGTCACGGAGGCCGTATCCTCGGCGGCGATCGAGCCGAATATCGACCTTACCCTACACGAGAGCCGTGTTGTCAAACTGCCGGATCCTTCTCCGGCCACGGACTCCGAACCGCCTGCGCCCGTTCCTATCGAATCCGATTGGGCGCCGATCATGGAGTTTACCTCCGCAGATATTTTTCAGCACTCGCCCTTCGGCGACATACTGAACTCATTAAGGTCTCTCTCTTTGTCAGCAGGATCCTGGCCGAACTATGTCCGGCAGGATTGGGATGCGGATGACGAAGAAATTCGCCGCCCACCCACCACCCACTTAGTCGCCACTATCGACGACTTAACCGACATGCTCGACTTCGACTCCGAAGACATCGACGGTATGGACGACGATGCGGGAGACGAAGAGGAATCACTGCCCACAGGGCACTGGACAGCTGACGGTGTCCTGGACTAGGGGGTACTCATCACATCGTCTCCCGATCAGTTGGATTGGGCCGAGGACATCCATGGCCGCATACTCATGGGCCAGTTCGGATAGCTTCCGCATACAAGGAAGATTCCACAAGACTTGGCGATCAAGACAAGGACTCCACCCCACCGGCGTATTTGGCTAGGACTCTTGTTATCCTAGGCCTCTGATGCATTATATAAACCGAGGCCAGACTAGTCGATAGAAACATATACAACATACAATCATACCATAGGCTAGCTTCTAGGGTTTTAGCCTCTCTGATCTCGTGGTAGATCTACTCTTGTACTACCCATATCATCAATATTAATCAAGCAGGACATAGGGTTTTACCTCCATCGAGAGGGCCCGAACCTGGGTAAAACTTCGTGTCCCTTGCCTCCTGTTACCATCTGGCCTAGACGCATAGTTCGGGACCCCATATCCAAGATCCGCCGGTTTTGACACCGACATTGGTGCTTTCATTGAGAGTTCCGCTCTGTGTTCGGCAAAAGGTTGATGACTCGCCTGCAGATCAACTGCGACTTCAGCATCTTCGTCACCAGCTCGACTGGTCACCTTGGTTTGACCAAGGACTGCACCCTACCTCCGATCGTCATGTTCGGATGAGGGCCTTTATAAACATCAACTCCGATCTCTATCAAGATCATGGACGAATCATCCAGGGAGCCCGGGGGCTCAACGTCAACATTGCCCTCGGGCGACCGTGCTGTTTTTCTGGACAACAAACTTGTGTCCGCCGCCACCGCCTCCTCAGGTGTATTTTTAATGATCGCTTTGGTGGAATTGTGCGAAATTGAGTCTACAACAACCCTGGAAAATTTCGTCGAGTTCCGATAGATGAATCTCTGGCAATCCACGATATACCGGAGCCCTGTCAAATCTGGACGGGAATCTGGATGAGTTTAGTGCGTGGTGTCTAGCTTCTAGCTCGGATGTCCTTTGGAAGATCCAACCGTTGATCGGCTACGGAATTCCTATATCTACCACCTCTCAAAATTTCGGCTCGATCCGACCGTCCAAACTCCGGGAACCTTCCGATTAGTGCATCACTTTTCGGATCTGTTTTCTACGCGAAAATGAACCCAACCCGAGTTCGTCTTTTTTATGAACGGGATTTCGGACATCCATTTTGAAGGAAGTTTTGTATCGGGTATTGTGTTTTGGTCCCGAACACATCCCACTAATTTTAAGATCTGTTGAACATGATCTTCAACATCATGCTGGTGTCAAACCAGTCTGGCAATATTGCTCCACGGCTGCCAACCTGCGCTAGACATGTCGTCACTTTGTTGAGCCGAGCTCAACTTCTTCGGATCATCATCTCGGCAAGCCGAACAAGAGTCCGGCATCGCGAAGGATAAATCATCACCAACATCGCCGCCCCACGGATTACACGGAGTGGGCATACCGGCATCACCGCACGGTCGCTTCATCAAGTCAGCATCGACCACGTCACGACCTGCATCGGCAGGGCCGCAGTATTGCTTCTTCAAGCTGGTGTCCATCACGCCGACCTACTTCGACCCATCGGCTGACATCGAGGCTTCGACATCTCGGCTGGACCGGGGGCTTTGCCATCTCTTCATCAACCTACTCCAGAGACTTCGGCGTCACTAGCCGACCAGCTCCGTCATGTTAGCTGGAGCGAGGGCTTTGCCTCGGCAAGCCAACCTTTGCCAGCATCGCCATAACGTCGCTTTATCGCCATTCAGGCAATGGCTGTGCGGATCGAGTCCCAATTTTGGGAATCACCTTTCTTCGCTACAACAAATAAACCTGGTGCTATTAATCCTAGTACCTTTTGCTTGTTTGGGTTTCTCCATCATCTGTACACAGGTCTATCAAATGATGGCCGCATTAACGATGGTCGCGTGGTGGTTCGATCAGTTTCCGTACATAGTCCAGTGAACGCCGCATCCGGAACTCGGACCGACCTGTGAATTCAGGCTTTGCCACGCCTTTACCGCATCACGCCGACGCCCTGCATCGACATTGACTTCGGCCCCAGGCCATATTTCTTTTATTACTCACTTTGCATAAATTATTTATTATGCAACAATTTTTTTATTATTACTATTATCTCCGGTTTGCACTACTTTTTGTGCACAGGAAAATGATCCGGGGACTTCGGCATCCCTCTGCCAGTCTACATTGACCGTGCTATGTCACCACTTCGGCGTGTCGAGCTCTCCGCTCCGCCACATCAGGACCGGCTTGGGGGATGGAACCTTGTCCCGCATCAAGCTCGGACCGCGTCATCAATGCCGAACACATTAACCAGCTAAGTCGCTTTCATGCTCAAAGTTTTAATTTTTAACTTGTGTTCGGTTCGACCAAGCATTATACTTTTTTGGGAAAAAATTGCTTGTAAAAAATTTCCTTGTCCAAATTTTGTTTGTGACACACATATTCAAATACCCCATTTATTTGGGGGCTTCCTTTAGGAAGCTTTTCCTCTTGCATATGATTATACTTGTACGGCTTCGTTCCTTATTCGTGTATCACGCCACAATATGCACCATATTGACTTAAGCGATTTGCAAGCTGGGTTGCCTGGCTCCTGTGCTTACCCTTACATTCCCGATTATTCGGCTAGGGAGTAAAGGGAGCACCTCTGCAATTGTTACAACCGGGTCCTCCAAGCTCTGACCTTAGACTGGGTGAAGCTGAAAGCTAGCGCTCTTATTGTTTTCAATCATGGTCGGCACACAACGGAACTCATGAGTACAAAAAATCTATTGCACAAGTCTCATAGTAATAATGAGCACCGAAGAAAGGTATCGGTGGGGGTACTATTTTCTTCGAAGATGCTTCTCACACTTCGTCTGTAATATAGCATGAGTTCCCTGAGCGCGCTTTGTCCGTTACAGCCTTATGGCCCGGTTGCCTGGTTATCGGAAACACTGTCGATATTCTCGACAGGTGGAGTACATAACACTTTTCGGTCCTTGACCGAAGTGGGAGAAGCCGACGGTCGGTTAAGACGCGTTTAAAGTTCGGTTGAACAAAGATATGATATAAGTACTTCGGTACATACAATCATTATACATAAAATCTTTTACCCAAGTCACTTGGGGGCTCTTAAAATTTATATGAGCTATTTTATAGTAAATGTGTTTTCTTCTTAGTCGTTGCAAAGTATTTTTCTATCGCTCCTTTTTCGACGTGAGTGTGTGGTCAATAGCCAGATAACCCATTTTCTCTCTAGTGACCGCTCGAGTTTAGTTTGCTAAACTGGTCTAACGAGAAGTACTCCGCCTTCGAGATAGGAGGTTGAAGCCGTAGGCTGACCCGCTTGAAGTCTTGAGATAGGATGTGTCATGTTAAAGCACGACAAAAGCATTTTATTTTTTTTCTTCTAAAGTCCAATTTTCGGATTGGCACCGAACACTTGATCTTGTTTGGACGTCAAGTTTTTACTGACGGTTTTTTGGTTTTCCAAGCTTATGGCACTTTTAAACTATTTGTGTGTTTTCAGCACAAGTCTCGCAGTGCAATGCCGGACACCTTTATAGATTCGGCAAAAACATTCTCGGATCTCACTATATATGCATTGGTTTCGAATTGTGTCTTTGGTCAATAGTTGGGTTGCCCGGCTCCTGCGCTTGCCTCCTATGTTCCGCTTTGTTCGGCTAGGTGTGCAATGGGAGAACCACTGCGATTTTGCTTCCAGCTCACATGGTTAAGCACCTCAGTGGAGAAAGCCAAAATGTGACTGTCACAATAAGCGTAAACTGGTCAGCAATCCGATGACAGTGTTAAATGACGGGCCATTCATAACAATGGCCGAAGTGTTTACGGCTTGACCTCGACTATCGCCGAACACTACCGGGGGCTATTAACTGGCCTCCCAAACTAAATCCTCGATATTATGCTCTTACATTAGAGCTGAGGCTGCATGATCATGCTTAGCATGACAACCCAAAGAAAGGAACCGATAGCGGGACTATTTTCTTTGGAAGACATTTCTTATGTTAAACAGTAATATAACATATCTCTCTGCGTACCTTTGTTCATAAAACCGTATGGCCAGATTGCCTTGTTTGTCGTAAATCTTTGCCGTCATAAAGGCTTTATAAAGTAGGACAAACACTCCTCGGCTACTAGCCGAGGAGGTGGAAGCCGATGGTCGGTCAACAAAGTTTTGTACAATGCGGATCCAAGCATTAATGACGTAAAGTACTTGGATACATAGAGTCATTACACATAATTTGTGATTTTACTATGGATATCGATCCTTAATTCGGCCACCCGTGCCCGCATTAAGGCTCGGGGGCTACTGGGCTTCGGCCTTATTATTTACAAATATTAAAGGGGCACATCGATCCCCTGATCTGGTGTTGCCACCCGACCAGTGTCTCGGGGGCTACTGCATTGCCTGTTCAATGCAGAAATTTTTCAGTGCAATACAGTTGCCGAGGAGATTTTGATCCTCAGGTTGGTCGGCCGCACCCAACCTGAGTCTCGAGGACCAAGCACGCCGCTTTTTGTGTCCCGAAGTATTCTGCCGAGTTAGGACTTGATCCTAAGGCCGATTTTGCAAATCAACCTGAGTCTCAGCGGCTACTGGGATCAGCGGTCTTACGTCGTCCTTCAGGTGCATCTCGGGTTTTAGACCGATACACACCTTGAGGGCTATTGGCAATATATCTCAGCAGAGAAGAAATTGCAATAATAAAAAATATTGACAAAAAATTGGCCCATAGTCGGGGTGGTGCACCAAGCTCGGGCGCTAGTGGCTGGCTCCATAGAGGGCATTTCTGGCATTAAACTTGGCTAAACTCCTTCAAATTTTTTGAACCAAGGTGATATGACACCTCAGATATAGTCCGACGTTGGAATTGGGACACTGTCCGGCGTTGGAGCTCGGATATAGTCCGGCGTTGGAGCTCGGATACAGTCTGGCGTTGGAGCTCGGATACATTCAGGCGTTGGAGCTCGAAAGCGGTCCGACATTGGTGCTCGGCCGCAAAAGATACCTCGAATGCAGTTCGGCGTTAGAGCTCAGACGCAAGAGGACACTGCCTCCCGGGAACAACTTCAAACCCAAGGTGTGGCATAAAAATAACAAGGCATTGATAAAGGCCGGAAACTTAAAGGGGTTCCTCGGATACCCGACGTGTAAACTCGCCGAATGCATTTCGGCGATCCTCAAGATCGAAGATGAGAAGATTTGTTGAACCAGTTTTCAAGACCGTCAACCGAAGATGAAGAACAGTTCGGAAGAATCGAGGAGCGTCCCTAACTTGAAGACCGGTTCAGGGGGCTACTGACGGTGTCCTGGACTAGGGGGTACTCATCACATCGTCTCCCGATTAGTTGGATTGGGCCGAGGACCCCCATGGCCGCATACTCATGGGCCAGTTCGGACAACTGCCGCATACAAGGAAGATTCCACAAGACTTGGTGATCAAGACAAGGACTCCACAAGGCTAGGACTCTTGTTACCCTAGGCCTCTGGTGCATTATATAAACCGAGGCCAGGCTAGTCGATAGAAACATATACAACATACAATCATACCATAGGCTAGCTTCTAGGGTTTTAGCCTCTCTGATCTCGTGGTAGATCTACTCTTGTACTACCCATATCATCAATATTAATCAAGCAGGACATAGGGTTTTACCTACAGCGAGAGGGCCCGAACCTGGGTAAAACTTCGTGTCCCTTGCCTCCTGTTACCATCCGGCCTAGACGCACAGTTCGGGACCCCCTACCCGAGATCCGCCGGTTTTGACACCGACAACAGCCACCTCATCATATGATATATACATGGTGGACAAACCCAAAGAAGGCAATGGCGACGAGACAACGGAGGATGACCCCTCCAAGAAGCAATCCAAGCGCCAATGTCAGAGGTGCCGCTCTAAGTCCCGCCAAGGCAATAGTGGTGATACCGATACAGGAGATAATATCACTCCGAATAGTGCCGAAGACGGCAACAATCCCCTCCAACAGGATTTAGAGCAGGAGGATGGAGAAGCCAGCCCTCCTAAGAGAGTGGCAGATGGAGAGGCGGAGGATGATAATTACATGCCTCCCTCCGAAGACGAGGCAAGCCTCGACGATGACGAATTCGTCGTGCCAGAGGATCCTGTCAAACAAGAGCGCTTCAAGCGTCGGCTTATAGCCACGGCAAATAGCCTTAAGAAAAAGCAGCAGCAGCTTCAAGCTGATCAAGATTTATTAGCTGACAGATGGACTGAAGTCCTTGCGGCCGAGGAATATAAACTCGAACGCCGCTCCAAGAGTTACCCAAAATGCAGGTTGCTACCCCGTCTAGAGGAGGAAGCACCAAAACCTACATCCCCGGCGTATGACGCGGCCGATCGACCACCTCGTGGTCGCGACAGAGAGGCATTCCAGCCAAAAGCTCAGCCCGCACCCCGACGCCATTCAAATAAAAAGGCATGGGGAAATACGCCAGACCTGCGAGACATATTGGAGGACAAAGCAAAACATGCAAGATCGATCTATGGATCATGAGGGCGCGCCACTATGCGAGACGATATTCGTCACACCGGATACAGTAAAAGTAAGTCCGGCTGGGCCGAACACAGCGGGCAAGACTAATTTGAGCTGCGTCACGATATAGCCCAGTACAGAGGCGCCACACACCCCTTATGCTTCACAGACGAAGTAATGGATCATCAAATCCCAGAGGGTTTCAAACCCGTAAATATAGAATCATACGACGGCACAACAAATCCTGCGGTATGGATCAAGGATTTCCTCCTGCATATCCACATGGCCCGCGATGATGATCTACACGCCATTAAATACCTCCCACTCAAACTCAAAGGACCAGCTCAGCATTGGCTTAACAGCTTGCGAGCAGAGTCCATTGGCTGTTGGGAAGATCTGGAAGCTGCATTCCTCGACAACTTTCAGGGCACTTATGTGCGACCACCAGATGCCGATGACTTGAGCCACATAATTCAGCAACCACAGGAATCAGCCAGGCAATTCTGGACACGGTTCCTAACAAAGAAAAATCAAATCGTCGACTGTCCGGATGCAGAGGCCCTAGCAGCTTTTAAGCACAACATCCGCGACGAATGGCTCGCCCGGCACCTTGGCCAGGAAAAGCCGAAATCTATGGCAGCCCTCACGACACTCATGACCTTATTTTGTGCGGGAGAGGACAGCTGGTTGGCTCGCAGCAATAACATATCAAAGAACCATGGTACTTCGGATACCAAGGACGACAACGGCAGGTCACATCGCAACAAACATAAGCGCCGCATTAACAGCGACAATACCGAGGATACGGAAGTTAATGCCGGATTCAAAGGCTCTAAACCCGGTCAGTGGAAAAAGCCATTCAAAAGAAGCACTCCGGGCCCGTCCAGTTTGGACCGCATACTCGATCGCTCGTGTCAAATACACGGCACCCCGACAAGCCAGCCAACCACACCAATAGGGATTGTTGGATGTTCAAGCAGGCCGGCAAGTTAAATGCCAAAAACAAATATAAGGGGTCACATAGCGACCACGAGGAGGAGCCCCGGTAGCCGAACACCAGAGGACAGAAGAGGTTCCCCCACAAGTGCGGAGGGTGAACATGATATATGCAACCCACATCCCCAAGAGGGAGCGGAAGCGTGCGCTCAGGGACGTATATGCGTTGGAGCCAGTCACCCCAAAGTTCAACCCATGGTCCTCCTGTCCAATCACCTTCGATCGCAGGGACCACCCCAATAGTATCCGTCATGGCGGATTCGCCGCACTGGTCCTAGACCCAATCATTGACGGATTTCACCTCACACGAGTCCCTATGGATGGCGGCAGCATCCTGAACCTACTTTATCAGGACACAGTGCACAAAAATGGGTATAGACCCCTCAAGTATCAAACCCACAAAAACGACCTTTAAAGGCGTCATACCAGGTGTAGAAGCCCATTGCACAGGCTCAGTCACACTGGAAGTGGTCTTCGGATCCTCGGATAACTTCCGAAGTGAAGAGCTAATCTTCGATATAGTCCCGTTCCGCAGTGGCTATCATGCACTGCTCGGGCGAACCGCATTTGCGAGATTCAATGCGGTACCACATTATGCATACCTCAAGCTCAAGATGTCAGGACCTCGGGGGGTCATTATAGTTAACGGAAACACAGAGCGCTCTCTCCAAACGGAGGAGCACACCGCAGCCCTCGCAGCAGAAGCGCAAGGAAGCCTCTTAAGGCAATCCACTAGTTCGGCGATTAAGGACCCGAACACCTTCAAGCGCGCCCGGGGTAATCAGCAACAGGACCGCCTGGCACGTTCCGAGCTCGCATAGCAATGCGGCCCCCACTCCGGCCCAAGACAAACGGCAAAATTTGCACCACGCGTACATAATTACACATTAAAAATACCATGGGCACAGGTAGGGAGGGGGCACGACTACAACACGCTCCAAGACGCGGCTTAACCGCACTAGGCGCTTCCCGCTTTGTTATTTTCCTCTTTCAGGACTTTATTCTCTGGAAACCTTGTCCGACAGCATGATTGCCGAACACATGATGCAGCAACCAAGGAGGCAGAAAGCTACGTCACACCATGGAACTCCCAGGTGGATTACGATAACGAGTGAAATACTTGCTTTAATATTATTCCTCAGCTTGCCCTTGGAAGGGACATGTCAAACAGTCCTACTTTTTGCTTATCGCACTACTTGTATCATTCTGCTTTAACGCACCTTTTTGAATAAGCAATGCATAGCATTAAGACTATTATTGCATTCCTCGTTTATATATATATATATATGTGTGTGTGTGTGTGTGTGTGTGTGTGTGTGTGTGTTCATTCATGACATCTAGCACCCATACGCTCTGGTACAGCCAATACGCTAGGGGCTTAAGCATACCCCATAATACGGCGTGAGAAGTCCGAACACTTCCGACAGTACGACACCCCGAACTTATAGCATTATATGCATCAGTTCCGAATCATGTATTGGGTCAATAGTTGGGTTTACCCGGCTCCCATGTTTTGGTAGCTTACGTTCCGCTATATCGACTAAGGTAGCACTGGGAGAACTAATGCGATTGTGCCCCGATTCTGCTGGGCTAAGCACCTCAGTAGAGAAAGCTAAAACTGACTGTCATGATAAGGCGAGAGATTGGTCGATGTTCGAGAGGTTTCAAGTCCCTAAAGACTTATGCCGCTTAGAGCGAGGAGTCGGCCCTTTCTGGCTTAAGGCGTGTATAGCGCACTGAATTCGGCCTTCTGAACACTAGGGGCTTTGCCAAAATTTAAAATTATAGAATTCTATGGCTAAGTGAGAGTGATAACGCATTATGGTCCGATTGCCTTGTTCGTTGTGCTGAGCACCTCCCTCAAAGGACCAAAAAATGGGAACAAGAGTGCTCAGGTTTATCCCGAACACCCCAGCACTCGTGGCATGGGGGCAGAAGCCGATGACTAGCCATCTCTCAGACTTGATAAACAGTCAAATAGAAGGCAATATTTTAGATTCAAACAAGCGTTGCATAGCGCATATGAACACGTTTTCATAAATACAGGATTACACGAGCAAGTTTACTCAAATATTACATCTTTCGTACACTCATCCGCTATGAGACGGGCACCCTCGTAGTACATCTCGGGGTTGCGATGCTCCTTGCCTGCCGGTGGCCCCTCCTTCACCAGCTTCACGACGTCCATCTTAGCCCAGTGCACCTTCGGACGGGCGAAAGCCCGGCGTGCACCTTCGATGCAGACGGACCGCTTGATGACTTCCAGCCGTGGGCAGGCATCCACAAGCCGCCTCACCAGGCCGAAGTAGCTGTTGGGAAGGGCGTCGCCAGGCCACATCTAGAATATAAAGCCCTTCATTGCCTGTTCGGCCGCCTTGTGCAGCTCGACCAGTTGCTTCAGCTGGTCGCTCAGAGGCATCGGGTGTTCGGTCCCAGTATACTGAGACCAGAACAGCTTCTCCGTTGAGCTTCCCTCCTCGGCCTGGTAAAACTATGCGGCATCCGACACGCTGCGGGGCAAATCTGAGAATGCTCCTAGAGAGCTCCGGACTCGGGTAAGTAACAAGTAATTTACTTTCACATGCTTGCTTTGCATATTGAATGCCTTACCTGCCGCTATCTTCTTCATCGCATCAATCTCCTGGAGGGCCTTTTGGGCTTCTGCCTTGGCACTCTTTGCACTCTCAAGGGCCGCGGCAAGCTTAGACTCTCGCGTCTTCAGGTCAAGCTCCAATGCCTCGTGCTTCGTGACGAGCGCCTGGAGCTCTTGCTGCCCCTCGCCCACTCGTGCCTCCTGCCTCTCCCGCTCGGTGCGCTCCTGGGCCGCTTTGTTTTCGTCCTTGGATAGCGCTTGCTTCAGGGTCTCCACCTCGGTCGTCGACCCTGGCAATTTTACGATGATCCTGTCATTTTGCAATCGCATTCTTTTTATATATATCCATAGACTAGGTAGTACTTACTGATACGTCTCCGTAGTATCTACTTTTCCAAACACTTTTGCCCTTGTTTTGGACTCTAACTTGTATGAGTTGAATGGAACTAACCCGGACTGACGCAGTTTTCAACAGAATTGCCATGGTGTTGTTTTATGTGCAGAAAACAAATATTCTCGGAATGACCTGAAACTCCACGGAACATCTTAGAAAAAATAATAAAAAATCCTCACCAAAGATGAAGACCAGGGGGCCCACACCCTTCTCACGAGGGTGGGGGCGCCCCCCCCTAGGGCGTGCCCCCTACCTCGTGGGCCCCCTGGATACCCTCCGACGCCAACTCCAACTCTATATATTTGCTTTCAGAGAGAAAAAAAATCAGAGAGAAGAAATCATCGCGTTTTACGATACGGAGCCGCCGCCAAGCCCTAAAACCTCTCGGGACGGCTGATCTGGAGAACGTTCAGGGCTCTGGAGAGGGGGATTCGTTGCCGTCGTCATCATCAACCGTCCTCCATCACCAATTGCATGATGCTCACCGCCTTGTGTGAGTAATTCCATCGTAGGCTTGCTAGACGGTGATGGGTTGGATGAGATTTATCATGTAATCGAGTTAGTTTTGTTAGGGTTTGATCCCTAGTATCCATCATGTTCTGAGATTCATGTTGCTATGTCTTTGCTATGCTTAATGCTTGTCACTAGGGCCCAAGTGCCATGATTTCAGATCTGAACCTATAATGTTTTCATGAATATATGTGAGTTCTTGATCCTATCTTGCAAGTCTATAGTCACCTACTATGTGTTATGATCCGGCAACCCCGAAGTGACAATAATCGGGACCACTCCCGGTGATGACCATAGTTTGAGGAGTTCATGTATTCATTATGTGCTAATGCTTTGTTCCGGTTCTCTATTAAAAGGAGGCCTTAATATCCCTTAGTTTCCAATAGGACCCCGCTGCCACGGGAGGGTAGGACAAAAGATGTCACGCAAGTTCTTTTTTTTCCATAATCACGTATGACTATATACGGAATACATGCCTACATTACATTGATGAATTGGAGCTAGTTCTGTGTCACCCTATGTTATGACTGTTACATGATGAACCGCATCCGGCATAATTATCCATCACTGATCCGGTGCCTATGAGTTTTCCATATACTGGTTCTCGCTTATTTACTTTCCGCTGCTATTGTTACAATCACTACAAAATACCAAAAACATTACTTTTGCTGTCTTTACTTCTGTTGCCGCTACCGCCACTATCATATTACTTTGCTACTAAACACTTTTCTGCAGATACTAAGTTTCCAGGTGTGGTTGAATTGACAACTCAGATGCTAATACTTGAGAATATTCTTTGGCTCCCCTTGTGTCGAATCAATAAATTTGGGTTGAATACTCTACCCTCGAAAGCTGTTGCGATCCCCTATACTTGTGGGTTATCACTTACCTTTGTTCTCCTCGAGCTGCATCTTAGCAAGGCCGAGCACTTTCTTGGACCCTTCGAGGTCCTGCTTCAGTACGGCGACCTCCGCAGTCAGTGCGGCAGAGGTCACCAGCAAAGCCTGCATACGCATATAGACATACTTATATTAGACTCCTGCAGATATTAGTTGATCCTCTATTCGGCTTTTCCTTTTGAACACCAAACAGAGCATCAGAGGCTACTGTCTATGCGGTAACATTTTTCCTTTATTTCAAATACTTACCTCAAAGCCTGTTAGAAGGCTGGGACAGGCTTCACTCAGTCTGCTCTTGGCGGACTGAACCTTCTAGACCACCGCACTCATAATAGTGCGGTGCTCTTCGTCGATGGAAGCGCTGCGAAGCGCTCCCAGCAGATTGTCCGGTGCCTCCGGATGGACGGGGGTCACCGGCACAGGCATTTTGTCCCTTTTGGAAGAAGGCCACCTGCCCAAGTCCGGAACCACTGGAGGTTCCTGCGCGGTGTTCGGCTGAGGGCCGAACTCGGAGCCCTCGGGAGCCTTGCTCCCTTTGCTGCCGGAGTCCGGAAGGTCGCCTTGAGGCGCCTCCAGGACTGTCTCCCGTCGACCCGGTGCATCTTGGGACAATACCTCGGCATTGTCCGTAGGGCAAGGGGAGGTGGCGGTCGGAAGTGGATCGCTATCCATATCCGACGAGTCCAGGGAGCCGTCCGACGAGGATACGTTGATACGGGCTCGGGGCGGTCTGCATAACCATAATTCGGCGTTAGGAGAAGCAGTGCGACAAAGGCATGCTATGAGTTACTCTGGTATCTAAATACTTATGACTTTGCTAGGGGCTTGGCCCTGAGAGGCCACTCGTCTTCGTCTTCGGCGGCAGTGGTGGAGTAGTCCGGAAGGAGAGTCCTTCCCTTCTTGGACCCTTCGCCCCCCCCGGTTGGGGCGGCCTTCCTTTTCTTGTCTCCCCCTACTAGAGGGGGAGCATCTTCATCTTCCTCCTTGTCTTCGGGGGAGGAGTGCATCGCGGAGTCATCGGACGATGAGTCCGATACCACCTGGCGCCGGGAACTCTTTCGGGTTCCCATGGCCTTCTTGGTCTTCTCCGGCACCTTGTAAGGAGCCGGAGTCAGCATCTCCATCAGGTGAGCATCCGCAGTATCTTCAGGCAGAGGGGCCGGAGAGTTAATCTGCCCCGACGTCTCCACCCTGTCCTGTCAAAGGCATGGAACTCAGACCCCTCACATGGTTAAGCTAGGGGAAATAAATATCCTACCGGATGTATAGAACTCACCTAATGAGCTAGGCGCTTCGCGCTTAGCCCGCGGTCCTCGGTAAGAGAAGGAGGGACCTCGGCACCCTTGAACAACACCCTCCAGACGTCTTTGTGCGTCGTGTCGAAGAGCTCTCTTAGAGTCTGGTGCCGGGCCAGGTCGAACTCCCATAAGTTGAAATCCCGTTGTTGACACGGGAGGGTCCGGCGGACGATCATGACCAGGACTATGTTGACAAGCTTGAGCTTCTTGCTTGCCATGTTCCGGATACATTTCTGGAGTCCGTCCAGCTCCACCGATGAACCCCAGGACAGGCCCTTCTCTTTCCAGGAGGTGAGCCGCGTAGGGAATCCGGATCGAAACTTGGGGGCCGCCGCCGAGTTGGTGTCACGTGGCTCGGTGATGTAGAACCAGGCCGATTGCCACCCCATTATGGTCTCCACGAAGGAGCCCTCAAGCCATATAACATTGGGCATCTTGCCCACCATGGCTCCGCCGCATTCCGCTTGTTGGCCTCCCACCACCTTCGCCTTGATACTGAAGGTCTTCAGCCACAGACCGAAGTGGGGGCGGATGCGGAGGAAAGCCTCACAGACGACGATGAACGCCGAAATGTTGAGAATGAAGTTCGGGGCGAGATCATGAAAGTCCAGCCCATAGTAGAACATGAGACCGCAGACGAATGGATGAAGAGGAAACCCAGTCCGCGGAGGAAGTGGTGGAGGAAAACTACCCTCTCATGAGGTTCCGGAGTGGGGACGATCTGCCCCGCAGCGGGCAGCCGATGCGCGATATTCGCGGCTAAGTATCCGGCTCCGCGCAGCTTTTTGATGTGTCCCTCTATAATGGAGGAAGCCATCCACTTGCCTCCCGCTCCGGACATGTTTGGAGAAGGTTGAGGAGAAGGATGTGGACTTGGGCGTTGGAGCTCGAGTGCGCGAGAATGGATGAGCAAGGAGGAAGAAGGCGTGGGTAGAAAAATGTTAAGCCTTATCCCTTTATAAGGGCGGACGAAGCTATGCGCCCCCACTAGCCTGGTAAAACTCGCTTATCCCCCAAGCGCCGTAATTGATGGCACGGTTGGGTTACCCACGCCCGTTGTCGGTGTCAAAACCGGCGGATCTCGGGTAGGGGGTCCCGAACTGTGCGTCTAGGCTGGATGGTAACAAGAGGCAGGGGACATGATGTTTTACCCAGGTTCGGGCCCTCTTGATGGAGGTAAAACCCTACGTCCTGCTTGATTAATATTGATGATATGGGTAGTACAAGAGTAGATCTACCACGAGATCAGTGAGGCTAAACCCTAGAAGCTAGCCTATGGTATGATTGTATGTTGTGGTTGTTGTTCTACGGACTAAAACCCTTCGGTTTATATAGACACCGGAGAGGGTTAGGGTTACACAAGGTCGGTTACAAAGGAGGAGATATCCATATCCGTATTTCCTAGCTTGCCTTCCACGCCAAGTAGAGTCCCATCCGGACACGAGACAAAGTCTTCAATCTTGTATCTTCATAGTCTAACAGTCCGGTCAATGGATATAGTCCGGCTATCCGGAGACCCCCTAATCCAGGACTCCCTCAGTAGCCCCTGAACCAGGCTTCAATGATGATGAGTCCGGCGCGCAGTATTGTCTTCGACATTGCAAGGCGGGTTCCTCTCCAAATTTTGTGTACCTGTCGAAATAGTGTCCGGTTTCTTGTGAATGTTGCACTCCTTGGCTTCCACGCCCAATAATGGTTTCCACGTGTCGAGCGGATGTGAAGAGCCAGGGTGTTTTCACATTTACCCTCCTAGCTGTGTGAATGAGCCGCCTATTAAAAAGGCGAGGATTCAGATCCAAATCACACCATCCTCCCTTGGCGAGCTTTCACCAGAGCGCGCCCGACAAAGATCCATTCCATCAGGGCCGGTCAACGCAGCTCCTCCTCTCGCTCCCCTAGCTCCAAGCCTGTAGATTGGGAGAGATGTTTCGTCCCGCACAGCAAATTAGTGATGCATTAGACCAAGGGATTTCTTCCCCCAGTGTACATGGTCCCGATTCGAGCCGGGCTCGCCACCTATAATGGTGGACAGCAAGCGGAGAGCCTTCCCAATCCCTCCAAGGGAGAGCATGTATGCCTTGTCCCTTATTTGTTAAGAGGGCTCGGATTCCCAATTCATCGGTTTCTCCGGGGGCTCCTGGAGTTCTACGGCCTCCAGTTGCACAACCTTACGCCTGCCTCCATGCTGCATATCGCGGGATTCGTAGCCCTTTGCGAGTTGTTTTCGGGCTGTGAGGCTCATTTCGTTGTGTGGAAGAAGCTGTTCTGCCTTGTGCCCCATTCTCAGATGGGGTCAATATATCAAGTGGGCGGAGCCGAAGTGTGGTGTGTTGCCGGGACAGGATACCTGTCTAGAACCCCAAAGAAGACGTCCAAAGACTGGCCTTCAGAATGGTTTTATATAGAAGACATCCCCCTCCCGGATCCTATTCGGATCGGCCTTCCTGAGTTCCACAACGCCCCTTTGAAGAAGTGCTGGAGCTGGCGTCCACGGAGCTCCCTAGAGGAAGATGACAGGGATGTTCTTTACCTGATGAACCGTATAAGTTTTTTAGCTCGATCCGGATTGACCATGATCGAGGTCATGGCCATATGTATCATGCAGGGGGTGCAGCCGCTTCAGTATCGAGGCCACCCCATGTGGGATTTCAACGGGGAGGATGACGCCACCCGCTATGGCTGTAAAGGGTCAGGATCGGTTGCTGATCTAATAAAGATCTTATCCACTTTGTACAAGGGAGAAGAGGAGGAATTCCTTCGTGTCAACCCGCAGGGCGGATTTTCTATGTACAATCCTCCAAGCTGGGTAAGAGGAGACTTTTTCTCGCCCATCCGTTTCATATTTCCGTAGTTAAGTATTCAGTCTAGCGATTTCTCCGCAGGAACTGCACCAGGCTGTAAGGGAGATAAACAACCCCCCTCCACAACCCGAGGACCCTGGACGGTCCCTCGACCCGGCCTCCCAAGAGGATCCGGACATATCTATGGAGCTGATCAATGGGGTGTTTTACCAATCGAGCAATGATAATGCTTTGGTGGCCATTACGGCCGATTACCCTGGGCTAGTTCCAGCCTCACAGGTGACTGAGGCCGAAGTCACAACACTTCAAAAAGGGATCTGTCCTTGCGTGTTTTTGATCACCCTATAACAGCCGTGTTTTGTAGGGGAGGTCCTCGAGGCAGAAGGCTGAGCCTGCGGCGACTGGCCAACAAGGGGCCGCGAGGCCAGGCAGGCTGAAAAGACCCGCAGTCCGGATTGAGACACTGACGCAGCGGTACGGCGCGCCGTAATTATTGCAAGACATTATTATCAGAGGTGTATTAACACCCATGCCTTATTTTTAGGAAAAAGAGCGCTCGCCGGACTATACCCGGAGAGGCTACCAATCGTGCCTCCACAAGCCAGGCTCCAAGGCCGGATTCGGAGGCGGGAACGAATACGAGGCGTGCGCCAGGTGCTCCTCCGACAGAGGATGTGGATAAACTGTCCGCCATCAATTCTGAGGTGGAAAGTGCCATGAACCACAGGCGTCGCCGGACTGTTCTTCGTGATGCTTGTTTCTCCCAAGAGGCATTGGATGCCTTCAACTCGGGAGACGCGCACCTTCATGCTGCTAAAAATGGTCTAGCCAGAGCCACGGAGCAGTATGTAAAAGACATACGGGTGAGAAAATTTGGTGATTATATATATCAGTAGCCTCTGAGACTTGAAACAGTTAGGATAACTGATTTAAGGATCATTTGTTATGCAGGTTCTTACAAAAAAAATACTCAACTGTCCTAGGAGCTGGAAGAGTGCAAAGCCCAACTTCAGGCCGCACTGGCCGCAGCAGGGGAGCCCAAAGAGACCCCCTCTGGTAACATATCCTTCAAATGATAAGTATCATATAGAATGTGGCGTGTATGCAGATCTGACGATAAAATTGCAGATGACACTGGAGTAAATCCGGATAAGCAACAGCTCCTACGCCAGCTGAAGGCCGGTGAAAACATGCTTACGAGGGTGAGGCAGGAGAAAAATGATCTCCTAGATGCCAACACCAAGCTGGGCGTGGAACTACAAGATGTTCGTGCCCAACTGTCGGACTTTCTTAAGGAAAATCGGCGGCTTCGACGCGGCATATTTAGCAAGTGCTTGAACGAACTTTGAAAAAGAGTTCGGCGAGGAAGCTGGCTGACAGAGTTATGTCTGTAGGTATGCTAATAGGTCGTCCTGCCGAGGAAATGCCCGGTTCAACGGGTGACCTTCTTCCCGAGCTCTCACAGCTGCACGAACGAGTTCGGCAGGTGATGCAAGGCGTCGCCCAGGCCTTGTGGACATCCGTCTCCATACCCGAAGGCCTTGGAGAGCTTGCAGAAAAGCTAAAGGGAGCGCGGCGGCGCTTACGATTATGGAAGATATCGGCCTGCCGTCAGGGCGTCAGGGAAGCCTGGGCAATGGTGAAGACACGGTACACGAAGGCTGACCCGAACCACATGGCCGAAGTCGGACCTGTGGGGCCCGATGGGAAAGAGATCCCTGTGAGCTTAGTGTACGACCAAGTAGAATTGGCCGCAAAGTATTCCCAATAGGACCATAGACTAGACAGCCTATTGGATGGTGTTGAAGAGGAATTCAACCAGTCAAATTGACTATGTAATTTTAAAGTGACATGTATAATGCCTTCTATCCGGATTATAGATCGTTTGTCGTGGGGGACCTTTTTGCTTCGACCTCAGGACCCGACGGTCCGGAGTGTATCCGAATACCCTCTTGGTTATGTAAGAACCGGGGCATGCGTGGAGACCAGGCGTAGGGGTCATTAGTGCTTTATCAGACAAGTGCCCAACTAGTTATGTTATATTACACGGGTAGTAAGAAACATCTTCCAGGGAGAATAGTTCCATTAAGGGTTCCTTTCCCTGGGTAAGCATGCCCTAAAGTGCATGTCCGGACTGCGACAAGAAGCGCATAAAAAGAATCTGGGGGCAGATATGGATTATAAATAAAAGTCATCTTTTGTTCACCGACCGAATATTCCCTTAAGAACGCTAGCTTTTGGCTTCACCCAGTCTGAGGTACACGTCCGGCTAACCCGGCAGTAACAATCGCAGAGGTGCTCCCCTTATGCCCTAGCAGAATTAACGGGAACATAGGGCATAAATACAAGAGCCAGGCAACCTAGCTTGGCCAAAACTTAAGTCATATCGATGCATATAATGGTGAAAAAGGTACATGCGGAAGTATAACACATGTGTTGGGCGTGAGGCCCAGGTAAATAATTTAAGCTTCTAGGAAAGAAGCCCCCAGGTATGAAGAGTGCGGCTAGCGCATCTGTAATGTATGAGTGAGGCACAAGGTGACCCTTGAAGGCCTAGAGAAATAAAAGAAAGAAAGGGAAACAAGACAGATGATGCATATGCAGAAAATGGACAAAGGGAGGGGACTAACATAAAGTCTGGTGCTAGGCATAGAATCTTCGAAGCCTGGCTGCGTTCCATGGGTTCGGCTCGAGTCGACTAGTCGATGCATCCCGCAGTCGGTACGCTCCACCGGTCAGAACTTGGTCGATAATGAAGGGACCTTCCCATTTGGGCTCGAGCTTGTTCTTTTTCTTATCCGGCAGCCGTACAACTAGTTCGCCAACGTTATAAGTTTTGGACCGTACTTCTTTGCTTTGGTATCTGCGAGCCTGTTGTTGGTAAAATGCAGAACAGGCTTTGGCTACGTCGCGCTCTTCCTCCAAGGTGTCCAGACTGTCCTACCGATCGAGCTCGGCTTCTCTTTCTTCGTACATGCGCACTCAAGGTGAGTCATGAATTATGTCACAGGGCAGGACTGCCTCTGTGCCGTACACCATAAAAAACGGTGTATATCCGGTACTACGATTCGGCGTGGTCCGCAGCCTCCAGAGTACGGAGTCGAGCTCCTCTACCCAGTGCGTGTCAGACTCCATTAAGGAGCGCACTAATCTGGGTTTAATGCCTCTCATTATAAGACCATTTGCTCGTTCGACTTGACCGTTAGTTTGTGGGTGATAGACTGAAGCGTAATCGAGCTTGATGCCCATTTTGCTGCACGAGAGTTTTACCTCGTCGGCCGTGAAGTTCGTGCCATTATCAGTGATGATGCTATGGGGGACGCCGTAACGGTGTACAACCCTGGATATGAAATCTATCACAGGTCCGGATTTGGCTGTTTTAACCGGTTTAGCCTCTATCCATTTGGTGAATTTATCCACCATGACCAATAAGTATTTTTTCTTGTGGGTTCCCCCTTTAAGGGGTCCAACCATGTCAAGCCCCAAGACTGCGAAGGGCCATGTAATGGGGATTGTTTGGAGGGCGGTGGGTGGCATGTGGCTTTGATTTGCAAAGAGCTGGCAACCGGCGCAACGTTGGACCAAGTCCTGTGCATCTGCCCGGGCCGTTGGCCAATAGAATCCTATACGGAAGGCCTTGCATACAAGAGCCTGGGCTGCGGCATGATGACCGCCGAGTCCGGCGTGAATTTCTGCCAAAAGGTTACGCCCTTCCTCTTCGGAGTGCACCTTTGAAGGACTCAGGTAGCGCTTTTTTGTACAATTCTCCTCATGGACCCTGTAGACCTTGGATCACTGCACTATGCAGCGTGCCTCATTTTGGTCCTCCGAAAGTTCCTGTCTAGTTGGGTAGGCCAGGAATGGTTCTGTCCACAGGGCAATAATGGCCATTATTTCGTGGGCTGAATGTGTTATTTCGGTGGCGTAGCCTCCGATTGTGTCAGAGAGTTCGGTATCAGGTATTTTGGTCGGGTCCGGACTATTGTTACCGGTGTCCCCTTCCCATGCTACGGATGGCTTGAAGAGCCTTTCCAGAAATATGTTGGGAGGGACAGTGTCGCGTTTCGCGCCAATGCAGGCGAGGATTTCCGCCGCCTGATTGTTTTCCCGAGCCACATGGTGAGATTCGAGCCCCTCGAGCCGAGCTGACATTTTTAGGACGACATTGCGATAAGATGCCATTTTCGGATCCTTGGCATTAAAGTCTCCATTTATTTGGGATATCGCGAGGTTCGAATCCCCGCGCACCTCTAGGCGTTGAATGCCCATGGATACTGCCATCCGGAGACCATGTAGAAGGGCCTCAGATTCCGCTGCATTGTTGGAGTCTGTATACATTATCTGTAGTACGTATTGAACGGTATCTCCTGTTGGGGACGTCAAAACGACGCCAGCCCCCAGACCAGCCAACATTTTGGAGCCGTCGAAGTGCATGATCCAGTTTGAATATGTGCCGTACTCTTCAGGGAGTTCAACTTCCGTCCACTCAGCAACGAACTCAGCCAAAACTTGCGACTTAATAGCTCGCCGTGGCTTGTATGTTATGTCGAACGGGAGGAGCTTAATGGCCCATTTGGCAGTCCGGCCCATCGCGTCGCGGTTGTTTATAATATCGTTAAGTGGTACTTCCGAGACTACCGTTATCGTACACTCTTGAAAGTAGTGTCGCAGCTTCCGGGATGCCATAAATACTGCGTACGCTATCTTTTGATAATGCGGGTACCGTGACTTGCATGGAGTAAGGATAGTGGACACATAGTAAACCGGCTTTTGGAGGGGGAATTTGTGTACGTCCACTTCTCGCTCGACGACGAGCACTGCGCTTACGACTTGATGAGTTGTCGCAATGTATAATAGCATTGGTTTGCCAATGTTTGGCGCGGCCAGGACTGGGTTTGTTGCCAATATTGCTTTTATTTCGTTGAGTACGGCCGTGGCGGCATCCGTCCAGTCGAATTGTTCGGTGCGCCGGAGGAGGCGATAAAGGGGTAATGCCTTTTCTCCCATGCGGGAGATAAAGCGGCTTAGAGCCGCCACGCATCCAGTCAATTTTTGTATTTCTTTGAGGTCTATTGGGGTAGACAACTGTGACACTGCTCGGATTTTGGCCGGATTAGCTTTAATACCTCTACTGGAGACAATGAATCCCAGGAGATTTTCGGCTGGTACGTCGAAAACGCATTTTTCCGGATTGAGCTTGATGTCATATGTTCGGAGGTTGTCGAATGTGAGCCTCAAGTCGTCTACTAGAGTTTCGACATGCTTGGTTTTAATGACCACGTCGTCTACGTATGCCTCCACTATTTTGCCAATCTGGTTTGCCAGACATGTCTGAATCATGCGCTGGTATGTTGCGCCGGCGTTTTTGAGCCCGAAGGGCATTGTGTTGAAGCAGAATGGGCCGTATGGTGTGATGAATGCCGTTGCAGCTTGGTCTGGCTCTGCCATTTTAATTTGATGGTAGCCGGAGTATGCGTTGAGGAAACACAATGAATCATGTACAGCGGTAGGGTCGATGATTTGATCGATGCGGGTGAGGGGAAGGGATCCTTTGGGCATGCCTTATTAAGGTCCTTAAAATTGACGCACAAGCGCCAGGATTTGTCCTTCTTTGGTACCATCACCAGGTTTGCTAGCCAGTCCAGATGTTTTATGTCTCTGATGAATCCGGCCTCCAATAGCTTGGCTAGTTCCTCTCCCATGGCTTGTCTCTTAGGTTCGGAGAAACATCGAAGATCCTGCTTGATTGGCTTGAATCGTTTTAGGATATTTAGGCTGTGCTCAGCCAGCCTGCGTGGGATTCCTGGCATGTCTGAAGGGTGCCAAGCAAAAATGTCCCAATTCTCGCGTAGGGACTCTCGCAGTGCGGCGTTGACATCAGGGTTTAATTGTGCCCTGATGGAAGCTGTTTTTGTAGGGTCCATTGGGTGGACTTGGAATTTGACTATTTTGTCTGCCGGTTTAAAGGAGGTGGACTTGGATCTTTTATCGAGTATCACGTCGTCCCTATTCACCGTGGAGCGCAGCGCAGTTAGTTCCTCGGCCGCTAGGGCTTCGGATAGTGCTTCAAGGGCCAGTGCAGCTGTCTTGTTTTCGGCGCAGAGTGCTATGTCCGGATCACTAGCAAGAGTGATGATTCCGTTGGGCCCGGGCATTTTGAGCTTCATGTACCTGTAATGGGGTATGACTTGGAAGATTGTAAACGCCTCCCGCCCTAATAGAGCGTGGTATCCGCTGCTGAACAGGGCCACTTGGAATGTAATTTCTTCCGACCTGTAATTGTCCAGCGTGCCGAATACCACGTATAGTGTGATTTTCCCAGCACAGCGTGCTTCCCGACTGGGGATGATTCCTCTAAAGGTTGTGCTACTTTTCTCAATGCGGCTCCAGTCTATTTCCATCTTTTGAAGAGTTTCCTCATAGATGAGGTTTAATCCGCTGCCGCCGTCCATGAGTACCTTGGTGAGTCGAAAGCCGTCCACGATTGGACTGAGGATCAGTGTGGCTGGTGCTCGGGCTGTTCAGAATTTAGGTTCGTCACTGGCATTGAATGTAATAGCCGTGTCACTCCAAGGATTTATTTCTACTATGTGGCAGATTTCGGCCATGCTGCGGAGTGTTTGCTTGCGTCTATTATTTGACGCGAAGGTCTCAAAGACCGTTAACACCATATTGTTGTCCACGGGATGGTGCTCTGTGGTATTTGGGAGGAGTAGATCCTCACCACTTTTGGCCACCTGCCGGAGTATCCAACATGCTCTAAGGATGTGCGTTGGTATTGCATCCGCTTTACTATGAATTTTGCAGGGTCCGTTGAGCCATCCCTCCAGTACGGTTCCTTGCCCCATAGAGGGCATTTGCTTTTTGGTAGTTAACCCAGGTGTATTGTGATAATGCACCCTTTTATTTTGGACTGGGTTTGTATTCAGTGCCGGATTATCCCAAAATTTTATTTCGGTTTTCCAGGCACTTTCCATCGCACAGTACTTTCGTACTATGGACACCAAGTCGGCAAAGCGTGTAATTTCGCGGCGACTTATGGCGTTGAGGATTCCCTTGTCTGTGCAATTATTGCAGAAGAATGAAATTGCGTCTTCCTCGCGGCAGTCCTTTATCCTGTTCATGAGCAGGAGGAATCTAGCCCAGTAATGGTGTACTGTTTCTTCGGGCTCTTGCATAATTTGGGATAGATCGCGTATGTTTGGGTGGGTGGGTGGAATTGAATCCGAATCCTCACCCAATCTGAGACTCAGGGGCCAAGGAGTTTCCGAACTCGGAAGTTTGGATTCTTGGATGTTTTCCGATAAATCTAGCCCGTTGCCTGATTCTAGGTTCAGGCCTTGAGTGACGTCCTCCCCTCCACGGGTATCCGGTTTGGAGGGATCGGGAATCCGGACATAGCTAGTCCTTAAGATATATGTAGGGTTGCCGCATTGTTCCTCCACCACTGCAATGTGATGGGTGACCCGGGGAGAGTTGATCTCTCTCAGATCGGGTTTAGGCCCAATCTGATCGTAGTCTGTAGCTACTCCCAGGGCGGCGATGCGATCCAAGAGCTCGTTCAGGGAAGAGAGCTCCATCAGATCTAACTGCTCGGCGAGTTCCGAGTTGACATGAAGATTGCTTTCGATGACCTGAGAAGTCATCGTCGGCGCAGCGGCCGAACACTTTGGCCGATAGCCAAAGCTCCCTCAGCAATAGTGCCGTCTTTAAAGACGGGATGAGACATCTTTCCTGATGGCGACGACACAACAGAACTCTAAATGAAAGCACCAATGTCGGTGTCAAAACCGGCGGATCTCGGGTAGGGGGTCCCGAACTGTGCGTCTAGGCTGGATGGTAAAAGGAGGAAGGGGACACGATGTTTTACCCAGGTTCGGGCCCTCTTGATGGAGGTAAAACCCTACGTCCTGCTTGATTAATATTGATGATATGGGTAGTACAAGAGTAGATCTAACACGAGATCAGAGAGGCTAAACCCTAGAAGCTAGCCTATGGTATGATCGTATGTTGTGGTTGTTGTTCTACGGACTAAAACCCTTTGGTTTATATAGACACCGGAGAGGGTTAGGGTTACACAAGGTTCAGTTACAAAGGAGGAGATATCCATATCCATATTGCCTAGCTTGCCTTCCACGCCAAGTAGAGTCCCATCTGGACATGAGACGAAGTCTTCAATCTTGTATCTTCATAGTCTGACAGTCCGGCCAATGGATATAGTCCGGCTATCCAGAGACCCCCTAATCCAGGACTACCTCACCCATATTGATGAGAATCCTGTAATAAGGGGGACACGATATCTGCTTTGACAAGACGTGTCAAGGAACTGCCTCGCATTATGTGCGGGGCTAGTTAAAGAAAAACGGTTCAAATAATCGCCGAGCCATGGCATGATGTCATGTTGCCAAAATGTGTCAGCAGATTAGATTTGTGGAAATATTATTCTCTCTACGGTGGTACGTGGAACTTATTTTGCAGGGTCGGACACTATCCTTTCATTTAAACTCTTCTGTGGTATATCCGGAGGAGGAACCCGCCTTGCAATGCCGAAGACAACACTGCGCACCGGACTCATCGTCATTGAAGCCTGGTTCATGGGCTACGGAGGGAATCCGGGATTAGGGGGTCTCCGGACAGCCGGACTATATCCTTTGGCCGGACTGTTGGACCATGAAGATACAAGATTGAAGACTTCGTCTCGTGTCCGGATGGCACTCTACTTGGCGTGGAAGGCAAGCTAGGCAGTACGGATATGGATAACTCCTCCTTTGTAACCGACCTGGTGTAACCCTAACCCCCTCCGGTGTCTATATAAACCGGAGGGTTTTAGTCCGTAGGACAACGTACAATCATACCATAGGCTAGCTTCTAGGGTTTAGCCTCTCCGATCTCATGGTAGATCAACTATTGTAATACTCGTATCATCAAGAATAAATCAAGCAGGACGTAGGGTTTTACCTCCATCAAGAGGGCCTGAACCTGGGTAAAACATCGTGTCCCCTGCCTCCTGTTACCATCCACCTTAGACGCATAGTTCGGGACCCCCTACCCGAGATCCACCGGTTTTAACACCGACAGCGACGAATCCCCCTCTCCGGCCGAACAAACTCCAGATCAGCCCTCCCGATTAAGAACAGGAGGCGGCGGCGGCTTCGTATCATAAAAAGCGATGAATCCTTCTCTCTGATTTTTTCCTCCGTGAATAGATACTTATAGAGTTGGAATTAGGGTCGGAGGAGCTCCAGGGGGCCCACAAGCCTTCAAGGCGTGCCGCTAGGGCTTGTGGCCTCTGGGTGGCCCCCTCTGGTTTGTTCTTGCACCAATACTTTTTATATATTCCAAAAATATTCTTCGTAAATTTTTAGGTCAATCCGAGAACTTTTATTTCTGCACAAAAATAACACCATGGCAATTGTGCTGAAAACAGCGTCAGTCCGGGTTAGTTCCATTCAAATCATGCAAGTTAGAGTCCAAAACAAGGGCAAAAGAGTTTGTAAAAGTAGATACGATGGAGACGTATCTAAAGGAAATATGCCCTAGAGGCAATAATAAAGTTGTTATTTATATTTCCTAATATCATGATAAATGTTTATTATTCATGCTAGAATTGTATTATCGAAAACTTAGTACATGTGTGAATACATAGACAAACAGAGTATCCCTAGTATGCCTCTACTTGACTAGCTCGTTAATCAAAGATGGTTAAGTTTCCTGACCATAGACTTGTGTGGTCATTTGATGAACGGTATCACATCATTACAGAATGATGTGATGGACAAGACTCATCCGTTAGCTTAGCATTATGATCGTCTAGTATTATTGCTATTACTTTCTTCATGACTTATACATATTCCTCTAACTATGAGATTATGCAACTCCCGAATACCGGAGGAACACCTTGTGTGCTATCAAATGTCACAACATAACTGGGTGACTATAAAGATGCTCTATAGGTGTCTCTGAAGGTGTTTGTTGAGTTGGCATAGATCGAGATTAGGATTTGTCACTCCATGTATCAGAGAGGTATCTCTGGGCCCTCTCGGTAATGCACATCACTATAAGCCTTGCAAGCAATGTGACTAATGAGTTAGTTGCAGGATGATGCATTACGAAACGAGTAAAGATACTTGCCAATAACGAGATTGAACAAGGTATGATGATACCGACGATCGAATCTCTGGAAAGTAACATACCAATGAAAAAGGGAATAACGTATGTTGTTATGCGGTTTGACCGATAAAGAACTTCGTAGAATATGTAGGAGCCAATATGAGCATCCAGGTTCCGCTATTGGTTGTTGACCGGAGATGTGTCTCGGTCATGTCTACATAGTTGTCGAACCCGTAGGGTCCACACACTTAATGTTTGATGACGATTTTGTATTATGAGATATGTGTTTTGGTGACTGAAGGTTGTTCGGAGTCCCGGATGAGATCACAGACATGATATTTTTACCATCAACACTTGATATTTTTCTTGATTTCTACCTTCGTTGATTTCAGCATTACGAAGAGCTTGGGAATCGTTTCCGTTATCCCATGCATATCATAGTTCATCACGAAGTTCTTCTAACTTGGTGATGGTGACTAGAGAATACTGTCAATCACTATCTTATCTAGAAGATTAACTCCCACTTGATTCAAGCGATTGTAGTACCCAGACAATCTGAGGACATGCTCCCTGCTTGAGCTATTCTCCTCCATCTTTTTAGCTATAGAACTTGTTGGAGACTTCATATCTCTCAACTCGGGTATTTGCTTGAAATATTAACTTCAACTCCTGGAACATCTCATATGGTCCATGACATTCAAAATGTCTTTGAAGTCCCGATTCTAAGCCGTTAAGCATGGTGCACTAAACTATCAAGTAGTCATCATATTGAGCTATCCAAACATTCATAACATCTGCCTCTACTCCTGCAATAGGTCTGTCACCTAGCGGTGCATCAAAGACATAATTCTTCTATGCTGCAATGAGGATAATCCTCAGATCACGGATCCAATCCGCATCATTGCTACTAACATTTTTCAACATAATTTTTCTCTAGGAACACAATAAACTGGGAGCAACATCGTGAGCTATTGATCTACAACATAGATATGCTAATACTACTAGGACTAAGTTCATGATAAATTAAAGTTCAATTAATCATATTACTTAAGAACTCCCACTTAGAAAGACATCCCTCTAATCTTCTAAGTAATCACGTGATCCAAATCAACTAAACCATAACCGATCATCACGTGAAATGGAGTAGTTTTCAATGGTGAACATCACTATGTTGATCATATCTACTATATGATTCACGCTCGAACTTTCGGTCTCAGTGTTCCGAGGCCATATCTGCATATGCTAGGCTCGTCAAGTTTAACCTGAGTATTCTGCATGTGCAAAACTGGCTTGCACCCATTGTAGATGGACGTAGAGCTTATCACACCCGATCATCACGTGGTGTCTGGGCACGACGAACTTTGGCAACGGTGCATACTCAAGGAGAACACTTTTATCTTGAAATTTAGTGAGAGATCATCTTATAATGCTGTCGTCATAACTAAGCAAAGTAAGATTTATAAAAGATAAACATCTCATGCAATCAAAATATGTGACATGGTATGGCCATCATCATCTTGTGCCTTTGATCTCTATATCCAAAGCATCGTCATGATCTCCATCGTCACCGGCATGACACCATGATCGCCATCATCTTGATCTATATCAATGTGTCATCACATGGTTGTCTCGCCAAATATTGCTCTTGCAACTATTGCTATCGCATAGCGATAAAGTAAAGCAATTATTTGGCGCCTGCATCTTATGCAATAGAGAGACAACCATAAGGCTTTTGCCAGTTGCCGATAACTTCAACAAAGCATGATCATCTCATACAACAACTTATATCTCATCACGTCTTGACCATATCACATCACAACATGCCCTGCAAAAACAAGTTAGACGTTGTCTACTTTGTTGTTGCAAGTTTTATGTGGCTACTACTGGGCTTAGCAAGAACCGTTCTTACCTACGCATCAAAACCACAATGATAGTTTGTCAAGTTGGTGCTGTTTTAACCTTCGCAAGGACCGGGCGTAGCCACACTCGGTTCAACTAAAGTTGGAGAAACTGACACCCGCCAGCCACCTGTTTGCAAAGCACGTCGGTAGCACCAGTCTCGCGTAAGCGTACGTGTAATGTCGGTCCGGGCCGTTTCATCTAACAATACCGCCGAACCAAAGTATGACATGCTGGTAAGCAGTATGACTTATATCGCCCACAACTCACTTGTGTTCTACTCATGAATATGACATCTACGCATAAAACCTGGCTCAGATGCCACTGTTGGGGAACGTAGTAATTTCAAAAATTTCCTACTCACACGCAAGATCATGGTGATGCATAGCAACGAGAGGGGAGAGTGTTGTCCATGTACCCTCGTAGACCGAAAGAGGAAGCGTTAGCACAACGCAGTTGATGTAGTCGTACGTCTTCACGATCCGACTGATCCAAGTACCGAACGCACGACACCTCCGAGTTCAGCACACGTTCAGCTCGATGACATCCCGTGAACTCCGATCTAGCAGAGCTTTACGGGAGAGTTCCGTCAGCACGACAACATGATGACGGTGATGATGTTGCTACCGACGCAGGGCTTCGCCTAAGCACCGCTACGATATGACCGAGGTGGAATATGGTGGAGGGGGGCACCGCACACGGCTGGGAGAGATCAACAGATCAACTTGTGTGTCTAGAGGTGCCCCCTGCCCCCGTATATAAAAGAGCAAGGGGGGATGCCGGCCGGCCCTCTATGGGCACGCCAGGGGGAGGTGTCCTCCTCCTAGTAGGAGTAGGACTCCCCTTTCCTACTCCTACTAGGAGGATGAATGGAAGGAGGAGAAGGATAAGGAAGGAGAGGGAGGAAAAGGAGGAAAGGGGGCCCAGCCCTGACGAAGCTATGTACCTAGGGTAGGGTCATGGATCTGTCCAGGATACCCTCCCTAAGGACATCTCTAAAAGAGCCAGAAGCAGTCAAAGAGAGGTCATCATCCACTCGACCATGAAGCTATGTTCCACCCTCCCTAAGGACACTCGACCATGCGAGCAACCACTCGACCACCATAAGATGTGAGGCCACTCAATCCGCAATGGTCGTGATTTAAGTCATAGCTTTAATAATCACTTATAGCACTTTACTCCGGACGTTACCAGTAACGCTCCTCCTTTATGAACATTGAACCCTGTGTAACGGAGGGGAGCTGGGGTCCTGGCGCACTCTATATATGCCACCCCCCTCCTTTGGGACAAGGGTTCGCACCCTTTGTAACTCACACGCATATATCCAGTCGACCGCCTCCGGGCTCCGAGATGTAAGGCTGTTACTTCCTTCGCGAAGGGCCTGAACTCGTAAAACTCGCGTGTACAACTCCTCCATAGCTAGGATCTTGCCTTTACATTCCTACCCCCTATTCTACTGTCCGGCTTAGAACCACGACAGTTGGCGTCCACCCTGGGGCAGGTGTCTTAGCAACTTGTTGGAGAAGTTGCAATTTTTCTGATCCCCTTCATCATGGTTCCAGGCGGAGGTTTGGCTGAGGGCCACGAGATCCATCTCGGCGCGCTCGTGTTTGTCGCCGACGACTCCTCTTGGCTTCAGGAGGCTCCACTCGACGTCGGCGCACTCCCCGCCCGTGGGGCGACGCACTTTCGCGCGTGCGTTCGCGGCGTCCTCCTGCGGCAGCCGTCGACCCAGTGTTAGTCGGCTCCAGCAGCTTTCCCCCTCCCTGCGGCCCGCCGGAGCAAACGTTCCGGTCGGTCGAGGCTTCAGCGGTGGGTGAGGCATGCGGTGGCTCGCCAGTCGGCCACCCCTCAAGTCGCGGCAATCAAGCCCGACGAAACTCTCTACGGCCTGTTCGATCTGTCGACTGGCTCCATACAGACCGCATCCGAGTGCGACAACAGTGACCCAGCGGCTGAAGTTCTGATGGTCAACGGACCACGCAGTCCTCCTGGCTTCACCCGTGATGACGGAGGCGACGGGAACGGCGATCCGTCGCGCGTTCATGAAGAGTACCACCCCGAACCTCTCTCTTCACAGCAGAGGGAGGAACTTCACCGCCGGAACATGGATGCACTGCATACTCCTATAGTTGGAGAAACCCCTAAGGCCCGGGCCTTGGAGCAGGCGCGCTTGGCCAACTTGGCTGAGCGCACTCGACTGGAGAACCTCCAGCGTGCACTCGACGATCGCACTCAGCAGCGTGCTCCCGAATCCAGTCGACGCCAACTTTTTCCACCTCCGACTCAGGTATACCGAACTCCGATCCAGAATCTAGTAGATACTGCCCGGATAGCGGAGTCGATCCAACCTTCCCAGTCAGAAGTTGGCCGGGGTCTGGTGCAGATCCGAGCTTTGCTCCAGGCGGCGGGAGAACATAATACGGTTGTATGTCAGTCGCGGAATAGGATCCATAGCAGATCGGTGGTTGCAGACGTAGTTCAGTCAGCCCACAACCCAAGATCGCCCCCGAGGCATGAGGGACGTGGAGATCGGCGAGATCAGTATAGAAACCGTGAGCAGTATGATCACCGAGTCGATCGTGATGATCGTCGTTGAGTGCCCACGCCTCCCCCAAGGAGTGGGTCGTACGTGCTTCGGCAACATGAAGACAGACGCCCTCATCGTGTTGGGCAAGGGATTCCAGTCAACCCCAGGGAGCCAGGCTTTGATGTGAGATCTATTCTCATTCAGGGTTTGGTCGACAGAAACAGAGCTCACTAAGAGGGCCATGACAGGGATCTGCAAACCAGCAGGAGGGTGCATGTCTCAGGTCCAGAGTGCTTCAGCAGAGCTATCAGGGCTGCAGTGAGTCCCCCCAACTTCAGGTTAGCGACTGGAGTCAGTAAGTTCACTGGTGAGTCCAAGCCTGACACTTGGCTTGAAGACTACCGAGTGGCTGTCCAGATTGGTGGCGGCAATGATGAAGTGGCCATGAAACACCTTCCTCTGATGTTGGAGGGCTCGGCTAGAGCATGGCCGAATCAGTTGGCACCGAGCAGTATTTATACTTGGGAAGATCTCGCCTGAGTGTTTGTCAGAACATTCGAGGGCACTTGCAAACGGCCGGCAGGTTTGACAGAATTACAGTGTTGTGTTCAGAAACCGAATGAAAGTTTGGGGGATTATATCCAGAGATGGATCACCCTGCACCACGTGGTGGAGGATGTGTCTGATCATCAGGAAATTTGTGCCTTTAAAGAAGGTGTCAGGTATCGGGAGTTGAATCTGAAATTCGGTCGGACAGGGAATATGACTCTGACTCGGATGATGGAGATTGCCACCAAGTATGCCAATGGTGAAGAAGAAGAACGACTCCGGAGTGGCAAGCACAAAGCAGTCGCCCACGAAGCTGGAGGAGGAAACTCCGGTCGGAAACAGAAGCGCAAGGCCGAGCCAGCTGCTCCTGGTGAAGCCTTAGCTGTGGTTCAAGGGGAAGCCCAAAGGGCCGTGGAACCCCAAGAAAGTAAAAGATCAAGATGGAAATGATGTGTTGGATCTGCCGTGCCACATCCACACCAAAAAAGATGAAGAGGGTAATTTCATTTACCCGAAGCACACCACTCGGTAGTGTCGACTCCTAATCCAGCAATTCCGAGAGAAACAACCAAAGGAAAAGGAGAAGGAAGCAGACAAGGGTGAGGATGAGGAAGAGGATGATGATGGTTATCCCCACGTGAATTCCACTCTGAAGATTTTTGCTGACGTTGAGAGAAAAAGTCGATTGAAAGTCATCAACAGAGAAGTGAACATGGTCGCTCCGGTGACACCTAGTTATTGGAAGTGGTCACAGTCTGCCATTACATTCGACCAGTCTGATCATCCAGCGCACATAGCCACCCCTGGGAGGCAAGCGCTGGTGGTCGACCCGGTGGTCGAAGGCACTCGACTGACAAAGGTCCTGATGGATGGTGGCAGTGGCCTGAACATACTGTATGCAGAGACATTGAAGGGAATGGGCATTCCGATGTCCATACTCAGTGAAAGCAATATGAGTTTCCATGGAGTCATTCTAGGCAAGAAGGCTGCCTTACTCGGCCAAATTGCTCTCGACGTGGTTTTCTGTGATTCCAAGAATTACCGCAAAAAGTTGACATTTGAAGTTGTGGATTTCCAGAGTGCCTATCATGCCATTCTGGGTAGGCCGGCTTATGCACGTTTTATGGCTCGGCCATGTTACGTGTACCTCAAATTGAAGATGCCTGGTCCGAAAGGGGTGATCACTATCACTGGTAATCGAAAGAAGGCAGAAGAGTGCTTCCAGGAGGGTTCAAAGATCGCCGATGCACAGATGGCTGTGGCAGAATTGCAAGAATATCAGAAAAACGCAGACCCGAGTGATTTGTTGTGAGCCAAGAAGCCAGCCATAGATTCAGCATTCCAGTCGTCTGGTGAAACGAACTCGATTCACATCCACCCGACTCACATTTCCACCACACTCGACTCCAAATAGGAAGAAGCGCTCATCCAGTTCCTTCGTGAGAACTGGGACATCTTTGCATGGAAGCCTTCTAACATGTCAGGTGTTCCCAGGGGATTGGCTAAGCATCATTTGCGAGTCGACCCAAAAGTGAAACCAGTTAAAGAACATCTTCGACGGTCCGCCGTACAGAAGAGAATGGCAATCGGTGAAGAGCTGGCTCGGCTTTTCGCAGCTGAGTTTATCCGAGAGATTTACCACTCCGAGTGGTTAGCCAATGTTGTCATGGTCCCAAAGAAGGACGACTCACTTCGCATGTGCATTGACTTCAAGCATATCAATCGGGCCTGCCCGAAAGATCACTTTCCTCTCCCTCGCATCGACCAGATAGTCGACTCGATTGCAGGGTGCGAGCGTTTGTCCTTTTTGGACGCCTACTCCGGGTACCACTAGATCCGTCTGTATGGACCCTGACGAGATAACAACAGGTTTCATCACCCCATTTGGGTGCTTCTGTTATGTAACTATGCCATTCGGTTTGAAAAACGCCGGAGCTACATTCATGTGGATGATTCAGAAGTGCCTGCTCACTCAGATCAGTCAGAATGTGGAAGCATACATGGATGACATTGTGGTCAAGTCTCGTAAAGGTTCTGACCTATTGACTGACCTTGCTAAAACCTTTGCCAACCTCAGAAGGTATGATATCAAGCTCAATCCATCAAAGTGCACGTTTGGAGTTCCGGGCGGAAAATTACTCGGTTTCCTCGTTTCCGAACGAGGGATCGATGCTAACCCAGAGAAAGTGGGTGTTATACTCTGAATGAAACACCCTGTGCATGTGCATGATGTCCAGAAGCTTACTAGTTTCTTGGCCTCCCTAAGTCGATTCATTTCTCGCCTCGGTGAAAAGGTGCTACCTCTTTACCGACTGATGGAGAAATCAGATAAGTTCGAGTGGACTCCTGAAGCTGAGGCAGCATTTGCAGAGCTAAAAGCCCTGCTTTCCACCCAGCCGGTGCTTGCTGCTCCAATCAGCAAAGAGCCTTTACTGCTTTATATAGCAGCCACTGGACAAGTCGTCAGTACAGTACTTACGGTCGAGCGGGAAGAAGAGGGAAAAGCCTATAAAGTTCAGCGCCCAGTTTATTATATTTCTGAAGTCCTGACTCCGTCAAAGCAGAGATATCCGCACTATCAGAAGCTCGTCTATGGGATTTACATGACCATGAAGAAGGTTGCACACTATTTCTCTGATCACTCTGTTACAGTTGTCAGCAACGCTCCATTGTCAGAGATTCTGCACAATAGAGATGCAACTGGTCGAGTGGCAAAATGGGCGATTGAACTCCTTCCCTTGGATATCATGTTTGAGGCAAAGAAAGCTATCAAGTCCCAAGCAATAGCAGATTTCCTCGCTGAGTGGATCGAACCGCAACTGCCGACTCAAGTTCACTCGGGGCACTGGACCATGTTCTTTGATGGATCAAAAATGCTGAATGGTTCTAGTGCTGGGGTAGTATTGGTATCCCCCCGAGGAGACAAGCTCAGATATGTCCTCCAGATTCACTTTGATTCCTCCAACAATGAAGCAGAATATGAAGCACTCCTGTATGGGTTGCGCATGGCCATCTCACTTAGCGTCCATCGCCTCATGGTCTATGGAGACTCACATTTGGTAGTCAATCAATTGATGAAGGAGTGGGACGTCAGAAGCCCAACCATGACTGGTTACTGCAACGCGGTGAGGAAGTTGGAAAAGAAGTTTGAGGGATTAGAGCCATCACGTACCCCTACTAAAAAATCAAGCAGCCGATGACCTGGCAAAGATAGGATCCAAGAGAGAAGCCATTCCCAGCAATGTGTTTTTGGAACATATTCACACGCCAACAGTTCAGGAAGATCCTTTTACCGAAGAGCCCCCACAGCCTAAGAGCGCCATAGATCCGACTGAAGTCGAGGTCCCAGCAGTGGTCGGCCTAATCATGGAGATTCTGGTCATCACACCCAACTGGACAGTGCCGTACATTGCATACATCCTCAGAAAAGAACTCCCAGAAGACGAAGAAGAGGCTCGGCAGATCGTCCGTCGATCCAAGGCCTTTATTGTGATAAGAGGACAATTGTTCAGGGAAAGCGTGACTGGAGTCGGTCAGAGATGCATAACGCCAGAAGAAGGTCGAATGATCCTCAACGACATCCACTCGGGGACCTGTGGCCACCAAGCGCCCTCTCAGGCCATCGTGGCTAAAGCATACCGAGTCGGGTTCTATTGGCCGTGAGCAAATGAAATGGCGAAAGATATAGTCGACAGATGTGAAGGCTGCCAGTTTTACTCGGACATGTCTCACAAGCCAGTGTCAGTCCTAAAGACCAATCCTCTCGTCTGGCCCTTTGCTATTTGGGGTTTGGATATGGTTGGACCACTGAGAACTAGTAAGAGTGGCTTCACTCATGTGCTCGTGGCAGTCGACAAGTTTACCAAATGGATCGAAGCTAAACCTATCAAGAGTCTCGAGGCCAGCACCGCTGTCAGTTTTATCAGAGAATTGACATTCACATATGGAGTTCCACACATCATCATCACGGACAACGAGTCGAACTTTGATTCTGACGAGTTTAGAGCTTTCTGCGCTTCTCAAGGCACGCGAGTCGACTATGCTTCAGTCGCTCACCTGCAATCGACTGGACAAGCAGAAAGAGCTAATGGCCTGATTCTCAAAGGATTAAAACCCCGACTGATGCGTGACCTCAAACACGCAGCAGGCGCTTGGGTCGATGAGCTTCCGTCAGTTTTGGGGGTTTGAGGACAACTCCCAATCGGTCGACTGGACGAACTCCTTTCTTCTTGGTCTATGGAGCCGAAGTTGTTCTGCCGAGTGACCTGCTCCACAATGCGCCCCGAGTCGAGCTCTTCTCCGAAGAAGAAGCAGAGCAGGCCCGGCAGGATTCAGTCGATCTCTTAGAGCAGGAAAGAGAGATGGCCTTGATCCGGTTGACCATTTATCAGCAAGACTTGCGTCGATTCCATGCCAAGAATGTGAGGAGCCGAACCTTTCAAGAGGGGGACCTGGTTCTTCGAGTGGATCAACAGAAACCTCACAAGCTCGCCCCGGCTTGGGAAGGCCCGTTCATCATCACCAAAGTTCTCCACAACGGAGCATACCATCTTTACAGTGTTGAGCATCAGAAAGACGAGCCACGGGCTTGGAACGCGGAGCTGCTCTGCCCCTTTTATACTTAAGCACCCGTTCGAATAAAATGTAATAAGAAACACCTTTGTAATTTGTTTACCAAAGACAAGAGCTTTATAGTCCTCTCCTGTCGGTGTACAAAAAGAGGGGTACATTTTTTGTACCCCTATAACTATGCACGGGCAGTCTGAGCCGTGGATACCACCACACCAAGCAAGGCAAGGGAGGTGAGCCAGGGTAATACTGAAGCTCAAGAGAACTAGAACGACGCCAAGGCCAAGACCACGAAGAGCAAAGGGGACGAAGCGGACTCCCCCAGCAAGATCCTTGCCGGGAGACAGTTCTAGCAGCCCTGGCAAGAACCTTGCCGCGGCGACTCGTCCCGCGCCTACGGAGCAAATCACCCTTGAGTCCACTGCCCCCAAAGGGCAAGGATTCAGGAGACATCCCCGTGGCGGCATGCAGATCTTTGTGAAGACATTCAAGATCAGATACGCACTAAGGAGAAGACAACCCTTGGGGGATCCCAGCCGAGGAAGACCACAAGTCCCCCGGCAAGCGCCTTGCCAGGGATGACAACAAGCTCCTCGGCAGGACCCTTGCTGGGTCCCCGGCAAGGCTCTTACCGAGGACACCCGCAGGGCCACCATCAGGCCCACGCCGACTAAACCTCCACCACTGCATGCATGCAGCTGCTGACCCAACCAGCTGGGCAGGCACCTGCGTGGCGGCATGCAGATCTTCGTGAAGACCCACCACTTCACCACCTCAGCTGCCTGCCTACCTACGTGGCATCACAGGCGTCGCTGGCCAGGGCGTGTGTTGACACAAGAAGGAGCGGCGACAGACGAGACATGTTTCTCCCCCATCCCCGATAAAGCAAGGACACCTAAGCAAGACGCATTAAATGCGCCTTTTCATGTAATGCGAGGGATAACCTCACATGACTGTACCCTTTCCACCTCCTGTGTTCCACTTTGGCAACCCCTTTTTCTATAAAAGGAGGCCCGAGGCGACCAGAGGAAGGATTCGGCTTTTTGGAGCTCCTAACGCCCCATAGCTAGCTCAAGAACACAGATATACAATCCACCAAAGCAGGAGTAGGGTTTTACGCATCCTCACGGCCCGAACCTGGATAAACGAACCATGTGCTATCTGTTTCATCCGCTCTTCTCACGACCCCGCGCCCCGCTAACCACAGTAGGGATTCTTGTGATCCCATAGGTGTCATTCCCATCGACATCTCTGGTGCGCCAGGTAGGGGGCGCAGTTGTGAGAATCGGCTTTAGCAGTTAGTTTGGCGCTTCTTCATCATCATGGCGCCCAAGAAGAAGACGACGGTGGCGGTTGGCCAGTCGGAAGCCGGACAACCCGTCCCGACGCGGGCGAGCAGCAGACCGGTCGCAGAAAGGACCCGGGGCGCTGCTCGCGAACACCAACACCATCCCAGCAGCCGGAGTTTGGGAGGCGGCGATGTTTGTGCGCCTGGTAACGGGCCACACGTCGCCAAATCCAAAGGCGGAGCCAAGCCCTTCGCGGGTGGAGCGGGGCCTTCCAAGGTCATTGCCGCCCCGCCCTAAGGCGATGCAAGGGCCTCCAAGACTCCCACGCCGGCGCCAACAGCGCGCTCCTCCTAGGCAGCGCGCGACGAACGGTGTAATCACGCCGAAGATCTCGGGCGTCGCCGCGGGAAGAGCCCCGAGAGCCACTCCCAGGACATAGAAGACCTGCCCACTCGCCGAGGCGCTGGTGAAAACGGCATACGACCGCGGGGTCGTGATAGAGCTCTTTCTGACATGGTCAGAAGTCGAAGCGCATCATGATCCGTGCAGGTTTCGCTGCCACCGACGCCAGCAGAGGCCCTGGCGCGCGCGCAGTTGCTCCTCGACTTTCCTCCCACTACAGGGAAACTCGATGAATGGAGAGCCACTATCCAAAGCCTTGTTGCGGTGGCCAACAAAGACGAACCAAGTCCGGTGGGGCCCTCGGGTCGACGCTCTGATGGAGTCCCGCGGACCAGTGGCAGAAAAGCCGGCGGCGCCGCGACCATGGTGCATTCACCTCTTCCCCATCCGGTACCGCGGACGCCGGCTCGTCGCGACATCGCGGGCGACGACATCTCCATAGCCTCGTCCGACCCGCGGACCCACTGTGACCAGCACCAAGTTCTTCGGGAACGAGCCCATGAAGACGCTCGAACCACTATCGAGCACTGGCGCGGAGCGCGCCACCAGTCAGACAAGCGAGCAGGGCCTGCTGTGAACCACCCACCCACGGAGAGCCCTGGAGGCCTACCTTACGAGGTAGGCTGTCCGACTTTTACCCATGAGCTGCGGCAGTTCCAGTGGCCCTCTCACCGTGCCTTCAAACCTGACGCTGGCGAAAAGTACAATGGCAAGACTCACTCATCTGAGTTCCTCAGCATCTACACCATCGCGATGCAACCGCTAGAGCCCGCGACGATAAGATTCTTGTGAATTACTTTCCATTGGCTCTTAAACCCAACGCCATGTCGTGGTTGATGCACTTGCTGGTAGACTCTATTTCCTCCTGGTCGGATTTGTGCCATGAGTTTGTGGGCGCCTTTACTGGAGGTCACCAAGCCCATGGCCAAGCAAGCGACCTGCATGTCATTCCCTAGAAGGGAGGCGAGAGTCTGCGCAAGTATATACAGAGGTTCAGCCGGGTACAGTACAATATCCCTGATGTTCACCCTGCCGCCATCATCAGCGCGTTCCATCAGAACGTGCGTAACCGCAAGATGCGCGAAGAACTGGCAATGAACAAGGTGAAAGATGTGGCAGAACTCTATGTTCTTGCTGACAGATGTGTCCGAGCTAAAGAGGTAAGGAAGTACCCCGGCGAAGATGCCGGCGTGGAAACCGACTCCTCAGATGAGGATACTGCCGCCCCGATGAAGAAAGGCCGACGCCGCAAGAGGAAGCGCAAAGGTAAACCTGTGCTTGCCGTCGAGGGATCTGACGACGCCGGCTCCGCCAAGAAAACCAAGGCAAATGACCCCGGCAAGGAAATTGCCGGATGTGTCACCTGCCGGGCCTTGGCGGCTGCCGAGAAGCAAGGAAACTCCGACAAGCAATACTACAAGATCCATGGCACCAAAGGCCATGATCTCCAGAACTGCCGACAGGTTGAGCTCCTTGTTGAGAAGTAGAGGGCTGAATATGAGAGGCGGGACAAGGAGAAAGGCCAGGACGGTGCTGAGGGGTCCGGCAAGAAGCGTGACGGCCAGGCGGGCCGTCGCGGCAAAGATAAACAACGAGAGAGGCCCGCCCGGGGCCGTGACAAAAAGCCAGAAGACGATGATCACGAAGAGGACGATGAGTCTGGTGACCAAGAATTTCAGAAAGCTACAGAGGCCATGTGTGTCGATGGCGCCGCCTCGCTGCATACCTCTCACCGCCAGCTTAAACAGTGGGCACGTGAGATTACAGTGGCGGAACCGTCATTTGATGCCCAAAGGCCGCTGAAGTGGTCCAGCACACCTATCATTTTTGACACTGAGGATCACCCTGATCGCACTACTACAGTCGGGTGCTTGCCATTGTTGGTTTCACCAACAATACGCAACCTCAAGGTGACAAAGATGCTAGTCGATGGCGGGGCCGGTCTGAACTTAATCTCGCCTGCCGTGATCGAGAAATGGAAAATTCCTGATGAGGACCTCGAAGAGACGGGCACGTTTCAGGGGGTCAACCCGGGAAGAAGTCAACCAAAGGGAAAGGTCACGTTGCCCATGACTTTTTGGAGTGATCTGATCTACACGACAGAAAGGATTGTGTTCGACGTTGCCAAGATCCCCCTGCCTTACAACGGGATCCTTGGCCGCCCAGCGCTGGCCAAGTTCATGGCGGCATCAAATTACGCCTACAACACCCTGGAGATGCCGGGGCCTGTGACGATCTTCACCGACCCATCAGACAAGAAGGATGCGCTAATTTGCGCTGACCAACTCTACCAACAAGCAGTTGCATCAGCTGCCACTTCTAAGGCGCTTGCTCCTGCCGCTGGAGCCCTGGGAAGGCAAAAGAAGAAGACCGGTGAGACCTCAGGCACCCACTCCGACAAGCGCACCTCTTCGGAGTGTAGCGCTCCCGTCGAGGACGTGCCAGAGAGCTCCGCCGACAGAAACAAGAAGTCCAAGGCCACACCTCCGGGAACCAAGAAGGTTTCTGTCAAGGAGGACGACACGGGAGGAACTTTTACCATAAGCTCCACCCTTGACGACAAATAGGAAGATGCGCTCGTCACCTTCCTGCAGGCAAATGTCGATGTGTTTGCATGGCAAGCATCCGACATCCCCGGTGTTCCCAGGGAGGTGATTGAGCACCACCTTGCTGTCTGTCCTCATGCGCGGCCCGTCAGGCAGAAGGTCATAAAGCAAGCTTTGGAACGACAAGAGTTCATCACAGAGGAGATCCGGAAACTAGAAGCAGCGGGTTTGGTAAGAGGAGTGCTCCATCCACCATGGTTGGCCAATCCGGTGGTAGTGCGCAAGGCAAATGGGAAGTGGAGGCTGTGTATTGATTACACAGATATTAATAAGGCTTGTCCCAAAGACCCATTCCCGTTGCCGTGCATTGACCAGATTGTTGACTCTACAGCTGGTTGTGATCTATTGTCATTCCTCGATGCCTACTCTTCATGACAAGGGAAGATGAAGAGAAAACGACATTCATCACCAGATCTTCATGACAAGGGAAGATGATGAGAAAACGACATTCATCACCCCATGTGGTACGTATTGCTTTATACGGATGCCTTTCGGGTCAAAGAGTGCTGGTTCAACGTTTGCAAGGGCGGTCCAGATTGGTTTTGAACCCCAGCTCCATAGAAATATGGAAGCTTATATGGATGATATAGTGGTCAAAACCAAGAACAGGGCAACCCTCATATCAGATTTACAAGAAACATTTGCAAACCTACGCAAGATCAATCTCAAGCTAAACCCTGAGAAGTGCGTCTTCGGCGTCCCGTCTGGCAAGCTTCTCGGGTTCTTTGTGTCACAGCGTGGGATAGAGGCCAGTCCGGACAAGATCAAAGCTATAGAGCAGATTGAAGTGCCCAAGCGAGTCAAGGATTTGGGTCAGCTTGCTGGTTGCGTTGCCGCCATGAGTAGGTTCATTTCCAAGTCCGCCGAGCGCGCCCTTCCCTTTTTCAAAATTTTGAAAAAGGAGGGCCCGATGGAGTGGACGCCAGAAGCCGAAGCAGCATTGCAAGATTTGAAGAGGTACCTCTCCTCCGCGCCAATACTAGTTGCGCCTAGGCCACAGGAACCGTTGCTGCTGTACCTGGCGGCAACGAACCAGGTGGTCAGCGCCACACAAGTGGCGCAGAGAGAAATTGATGATGAGGTAATAGCAGCGACGAAGCCCGATGCCACCGATGCCGAGACGACACAGCCAATTGAAGTGTCGCCGAAGAAGAAAATGATGCAGCACCCGGTCTACTTTGTTAGTTCCCTCCTGTAGGGGGCTAGATCGAGGTACTCCGATGTGCAAAAACTGCTCTTCGGCCTTCTTATGGCCTCGAGGAAGGTGCGTCACTACTTCCAGGCGCACGAAATCACTGTCGTCACTCGCCTCCCTCTGCAACGGATATTGCACAATCCAGACGCAACGGGAAGGATCGTAGAGTGGGCACTGGAACTGTCCAGCTTTGGCCTCAAGTTTGAGAGTACCTCGATGATTCAAAGCCGAGTCCTGGCGGAGTTCGTTGCAGAATGGACCGCGAGCCTGACGAAGAAACCCAAGAGACTGCTCTCCCCGGCAAGGAGGCAAGTTGCGACTGGATCATGTACTTTGATGGAGCTTTCTCCTTACAGGGCGCCGGGGCTGGCGTACTGCTTATCGCGCCCACCGGAGAGCACCTCAAGTACGTGATCCAGATGCACTTCCCCAGGGAGGTGTCAACAAACAATACGACTGAGTACGAAGGGCTGCTTGCCAGTCTTAGGATCGCGGTGGACCTCGGAATCAAGAAACTCATCGTCAGAGGCGACTCGCAACTTGTCGTCAAGCAAGTCAACAAGGATTACCAGAGCCCGTTGATGAAGGCCTACGTCCATGAAGTGAGAAAGCTGGAAGAGCGTTTTGATGGTATACAGGCATAATATGTTCCCCGAGCGGAGAATGATATCGCCAATTACCTGTCAAAACGCGCTGCCCTCAAGCTACCTGTGGAACCAGGTACCTTTGTGCTTCAGCTAACTCAGCCATCCGTTGATCCATCAACAGAGCAGAACAAGAGGATAAAATCAGGGCCCGTCAAGTACTTTCCCGCCGAGCTCCCCGAAGCCGCCGGCAAGGATGTTGCCGGAGACACTGAGCCCGCCACGGGGCCGTTAGCTCCGACAGAGGATCAAGCTCTTGCCATGGAGACAGCCGCTCCGATAGCAGAGGAAATGCCTTTAGTCCTCGCCGTCGAGCCCCAGGCTCCAGCGTGGGCACAACATACCGTCCGATTCCTCCAAACAAGGGAACTTCCTGAGGAGCAGGAAGAAGCAGAAAAAGTAGACCGTCGCTCTACTATGTACCAGTTCATCGATGACGTCCTGTACAGAAAGAGGCCGAACAGCGTTAAATTGAAGTGTATCCCTCAAGAGGAAGGACTGGGGCTGTTGGCGGAGATACATGGAGGCATATGTGGATCCCACATTGGGTCAAGGGCCCTTGCCGGCAAAGCATTTCGGCAAGGCTTCTTCTGGCCCACCGCCCTCCAGGATGCGACGACACTAGTCACCAGGTGTGAAGCATGTCAGTTCCATTCAAAGAAGCTTCATCAGCCAACTCAAGCCCTTCAAACCATTCCTCTCTCCTGGACTTTCTTGGTCTGGGGGCTCGACATACTAGGCCCTTTCCCCCACGCGGTCGGGGGCTTTGAGTACTTGTACATTGCAATCGACAAGTTCACAAAGTGGCCAGAAGTGGAAGCAGTGAGGATGGTCACAGCACAGTCAGCCGTCAAGTTCTTCAAAGGACTGGTGTGCCGTTTTGGTGTACCGAATAGGGTTATCACCAACAACGGCACGCAGTTCGCAAGCCACACCTTCATGCAATATATTCAAGACCTCGACAACAAGGTCTGTTTCGCTTCTGTTGTTCACCCATGAAGCAATGTTCAAGATGAGAGGGCAAATGCTGAAGTACTGCGAGGCCTGAGGACAAAGACCTTTGACAAACTGCACAAGAGTGGAAGGCGCTGGATTGATGAATTGCCGGCGGTTCTTTGGTCAATCAGAACAACACCAAATCGAGCCACCGGCCAGACACCCTTTGCCCTGGTATACGGGGCAGAAGCAGTTCTCCCCACGGAACTCATATGCGGGTCACCTCGAGTGCTCGCTTATGACGAGCTTGAGCAAGAGCAATTGCGGCAAGATGACGCAACGCTCCTTGAGGAAGATCGTCTTCGGGCGGCTGTGTGAGCAGCGCGTTAATAGCAAGCCTTGCGCCGCTACCATAGCCACAAGGTTCATGCCCGAAGCTTTGAGAAAGGCGACCTTGTTCTTCGGCGCGTTCAATCGGCCAAGAATTCCAACAAGTTGACGCCAAAGTGGGAAGGCCCTTATCGGGTAATACGAGTCACCAGGCCCGGCACAGTCTGACCGAAGATGCCATTCCGGTGAGTAACTCCTGGAACATTGAGCATCTTCGCAAGTTTTACCCATGAGGCGTGACTTGCTGGGCTCCCCGGCAAGCCACCTTTTGTACGATCCTTGCCGATGACGCATGTAACCCTTTGTACAAAGCCAGGCGCACACCCTGAGGATAAATAAATGAAGCGCTGGCACCCTAAGTTATAGCATGCATGCTAGGTCGAGTCTCGTCCTTGGTTAGGGTTGATAGTGCTTAGCGGCGACTAACCCCTAGCTTAGAGGTCGAGTGTGCATCTCTTTGTCTTTCTTTTGTCTTATTTGGTTCACAGGACACACAGATATCCGTGCCGAACCACTTGGGGAGAAAAAAAAAGAGGAACAAACCAGCATCTAGCCCCCGGCAAGCCAGTATTGCTGGGGGCTGCAAGAGCAAAGATTCACCCACGGTGAACCAGGGTTGCCGGGGACTGCAGCTTCAGATAAGTTCTTCATCCCTTATCATGCATTCCATTATGGACTGAGGTATGTGAAACCTCGTTTTCCCTTAAGCTACCGTGCTCCCATAACTCTAGGCCGTAGGGCTCGTTCCTGGGGCCAAGTTTGGTCGTAGTCGTGGCAGCGAAAGGATGAAACAAGGAGCCTGAACCCGCCTCATCCCTGCCTCCGCCAAAGGCGTGAGGAAGGTCAAGCGAAGTGGGGAGACGGCAAGGCCTGTTGCCAGGCAAGGAAATGTTTATCTTGAAGATATCAAGGATTTACTCCTTGTCGTGGGTTCCACCCGCAAACAAATGACCCGGCAAGCATCCCTTTTTCATTAAAAAAACATTCCACTCAGGTACAGTCCATAGGGAATGAAAAACATGAATGATGGGATTACAAGTTTTAAATTCAACAAAGGCCCGAAGGCTTACAAACTAAAAAGAGATAAGGTGCCCGTAATCCCTTTCTTGTCCCTCTCCTCAGGAGGCAGGTCAAGGATGCAAAAAGGACAAAAGGAGCGGCTAGGCGAGCTACGGGTGGCAGAGGACACCAAGAGAACATCTTGGTGGTCGTCCAAAGGCTGGATGGTGATGGCGGCGCCGGAAGCAGAGCTCGAAGACGAGGCGGCAGGACATCAGCACGCGTCGAAGGCGTCGGTGCCCGCGTACTCCGATTTGATGGCCTTGCCGCCCGCCCTCTTCCTCTTCCGCAGCCTCCCAACGCCAGCCGCCCAAGGAGACGACCCCTAGAAGTTCAAGGAGCCGGCGACATGGATGATGGGTTCGCCGGTGCCGCACGGAGCGGCACCCAACACCTAGTCAGACCCGTCATCCTACCGCCTACTACCCTCGTCGTCGCTGCCGCTGTCCTCCTCGTCATTCCCGCCCGAGGAGGAGTCTTCACTATCAGAAGAGCTCTCCACGCAGCACCTTGCACGGGTCCCAAAGCACCCGAAGACCTTGACAGAGAGAAGGCCGCCCTCCATCAGCTTAAAATGGAGAGTGAGCCTCTCGTTCAAGCAGTGGATATGAGCAAACGTCTTCCATCCCCGATGAAGATAAATCACGTGAGGGGCGGGGAAGTCGACGTGGACCCGCGTGCCACTGATCCCGCAGCCCCACATGTGCAGCCGCAATGATTCCGGCGGATCCAGCTCCATCTCCCGCGCAAATGGAGTCGGGAGATGAAGGCGACGGCGCGGCGGCCGACGCTGCCTGACGAAGAACTCACAAGGGTCATCCCCAACATGGCCCTCCATTGGAGGAGGAGCGGCTGGCGGAGGTGAGGCCGGCACGCTGCCCCGTCCTCCTCTTCCCCGAGCGCCCCGGCCTCGCCCACGGCCTCGCCCCCTCCCCCTTCCCCTCGCAGCTGGCTCTTCCACCGCAGGCGCAGGAGAAGGAGGGACGCTATGTTGAGCAGCGACCCTCGCCGCCACTGTTGAAGGACCGAGATTCCCTCTCTCCATGACGGATGGAAGGGTGGAGCAGAAGCTGAAGGAAGAAGAAGATGAAAGAATGCGGGACGCCATCCCCCCCTCCTGCTCTTTATAAAGGATTGGGGTTGGGGCTCGGCCGCCCCGCTCAGACAATCAAGATACAGAAGGCGTAGGGAGCCAGGACCGACCCGCCGCCCCAACCAGTGACGGCCCGGTTTCCCGCCTCCACCGTTTGCCACCCCAGGCGCATGGGAGACATGTGGCGGACGTGCAGAACCGAGGGGACGGGTGAGACGACCACTCCCCACCCCGTGATCATGGGGACTGGACACCTTGAAGATTGCGCCTCAGCCCCATTCAGTAAATGGGCCGCGCCTCCACGCCTCCCTCCGTTATGGGGAAGGCGCGAACCGCCCCTTTACTACGATGTGACGCATGCCTGCGAGAACCAACCCCACGCATACCGCCCACGTCACACGCGCCTCCCCACGCCACGCCACGTGTGGGAATCGTGGGAAGCACATCGCGCGAAGAATCTTACCGCGGTAAAAACTGCCCCGCCTGCCCGCGCACCGTTTTTGGGCCTAGCCCAACAACGCGTTGCGCTTATGTGTGGCCCAGGCCTGGGGGCTCCTGTCGGTGTACAAAAAGAGGGGTACATTTTTTGTACCCCTATAACTATGCACGGGCAGTCTGAGCCGCGGATACCACCACACCAAGCAAGGCAAGGGAGGTGAGCCAGGGTAAGACCAAAGCTCAAGAGAACTAGAACGATGCCAAGGCCAAGACAACGAAGAGCAAAGGGGACGAAGCGGACTCCCCCAGCAAGATCCTTGCCGGTAGACAATTCTAGCAGCCCCGGCACGTCCCTTGCCGCGGCGACTCGTCCCGCGCCTACGGAGCAAATCACCCTTGAGTCCACTGCCCCCAAAGGGCAAGGATTCAGGAGACATCCCTGTGGCGGCATGCAGATCTTTGTGAAGACATTCAAGATCAGATACGCACTAAGGAGACGACAACCCTTGGCGGGATCCCAGCCGAGGAAGACCACAAGGCCCCCGGCAAGCGCCTTGCCGGGGATGACAGCAGGCACCTCGGCAAGACCTTTGCCGGGGCCCTGGCAAGGCCCTTACCGAGGACACCCGCAGGGCCACCATTAGGCCCACGCCGACTAAACCTCCACCACCGCATGCATGCAGCTGCCGACCCAACCAGCTGGGCAGGCACATGCGTGGCGGCATGCAGATCTTCGTGAAGACCCACCACTGCGCCACCTCAGCTGCATGCCTACCTACGTGGCATCGCAGGCATCGCTGGCTAGGGTGCGTGTCGACACAAGAAGGAGCGGCGATGGACGAGACAGGTTTCTCACCCGTCCCCGATAAAGCAAGGACACCTAAGCAAGACACATTAAATGCGCCTTGTCATGTAATGCGAGGGATAACCTCGCATCACTGTACCCTTTCCACCTCCTGTGTGCCACTGTGGCAACCCCTTTTTCTATAAAAGGAGGCCCGAGGCGACCAGAGGAAGGATTCGGCTTTTTGGAGCTCCTCACGCCCCATAGCTAGCTCAAGAACACAGATATACAATCCACCAAAGCAGGAGTAGGGTTTTACGCATCCTCGCGGCCCGAACCTGGATAAACGAACCGTGTGCTATCTGTTTGATCCGCTCTTCTGACGACCCCGCACCCCGCTTACCACAGTAGGGATTCTTGTGATCCCATAGTTGTCATTCCCATCGACACTCTCGTATGATTGTTGTTGTTCTTATTTACCTCTGAAATCCCCCAGTGGGTGGTCTTAGTCGTGAATTCGTTTCGCCTAAGTTCGAACGAAAATCCTACCGAGTGGAGAGCAATCCTCCCTGTCGGTGTCTGAGGGAGTCCTGGATTAGGGGGTCTCTGGACAGCTGGACTATCTCCATTGGCCGGACTGTTAGACTATGAAGATACAAGATTGGATTCTTCGTCTCGTGTCCAGATGGGACTCTACTTGGCGTGGATGGCAAGCTAGGAAATTCATATATGGATATCTCCTCCTTTGTAACCGACCTTGTGTAACCCTAACCCTCTCCGGTGTCTATATAAACCGAAGGGTTTTAGTCTGTAGGACAACAACCATAACACACAATCATACCATAGGCTAGCTTCAAGGGTTTAGCCTCTCTGATCTCGTGGTAGATCTACTCTTGTACTACCCATATCATCAATATCAATCAAGCAGGACGTAGGGTTTTACCTCCATCAAGAGGGCCCAAACCTGGGTAAAACATCGTGTCCCCTGCCTCCTGTTACCATCCGGCCTAGTCACACAGTTCGGGACCCCCTACCTTAGATCCGCCGGTGTTGACACCGACATTGGTGCTGTCATTGAGAGTTCCTCTGTGTCATCGCCGTTAGGCTTGATGGCTCCTACTATCATCGAAAGTGATGCGGTCCAGGGTGAGACTTTTCTCCCCGGACAGATCTTCGTATTCGGCGGCTTTGCACTATGGGCTAATTCGCTTGGCCATCAGGAGCAGATTGAAAGCTACGCCGCTGGCCGTCGGGTCAGATTTGGAAGTTTGAACTACACGGCCGACATCCGTGGAGACTTGATCTTCGACGGATACGAGCTACAGCCGGGTGCACCGCACTGTCGCGATGGGTATGACCTAGCTCTGCCGCCGAACAGTACCCCAGAGGCTGTGCCCGCATCAGCTCTGACCCTCAGCTCGGAGCCAACTGCGCTAGTCGAGGACGGGTGGTTCGACACCGCCTCAGGGGCTGCAGTCTCAACGGCGATCAAGCCGAACACCAGCATAACCCTCTGTGCAGCCCGTGACTCCAAGGTGTCGGACTCTTTTTCTGACTCCGAACCGCCCGCGCCCCTGCCAATCGAATCCGATTGGGCGCCAATCATGGAATTCACCACCGCGGATATCTTTCAGCACTCGCCCTTTGTCGACATTCTTAATTCACTAAAGTCTCTCTCTTTATCTGGAGAGCCCTGGCCGGACTATGGCCAAGAGGATTGGGATGCAGACGACGAAGAAATTCGACACCCACCCACCACCCACTTCGTAGCCACTATTGATGATTCAACCGACATGCTCTATTTTGACTCCAAAGACATCGACGGTATGGACGACGATGTAGGAGACGAACAAGAACCAGCACCTATAGGGCACTAGAAAGCCACCTCGTCATATGACATATACATGGTGGATACACCCAAAGAAGGCAATGGCGATGGGATAGCGGAGGATGACCCCTCCAAGAAGCAACCCAAACGCCGACGTCAGCAGCACCGCTCTAAGTCCCACCAAAGCAAAAGTGGTGATACCAGCAAAGGAGATAATAACACTCCCGATAGTGCCGAAGACAATAACAAACCCCTCCAGCAAGATTTAGAGCAGGAGGATGGAGGAGCCAGCTCTCCTGAGAGAGCGGCAGACAGAGACGAGGAGGATGACAATCACATGCCCCCCTCCAAAGACGAGGCAAGCCTCGGCGACGATGAATTCGCCGTACCAGAGGATCCCGTCGAACAAGAACGCTTCAAGCGCCGGCTTATAGCCACGACAAATAGCCTGAAGAAAAAGCAGCATCAGCTTCAAGCTGATCAAGATCTGCTAGCTGACAAATGGACTGAAGTCCTCGCGGCCGAGGAATATAAACTCGAGCGCCCCTCCAAGAGTTACCCAAGGCACAGGTTACTACCCCGACTGGAGGAAGAAGCATATGATACGGCTGATTGGCCACCTCGTGGCCGCGATAGAGAGGCATTCCAGCCAAAAGCTCAGCCTCCACCCCAACGCCATTCAAATAAAAAGGCATGGGGAGATACGCCAGACCCGTGAGACATACTGGAGGACAAGGCAAATCATTCAAGATCGATCTACTGATCACGAGGGCGCACCACTCTGCGAGACGACAAACGTCACGTCGGATACTGTAAAAGCAAATCCGGCCGGGCCGAACACAGCGGGCAAGACCCATGCGAGCTGCGTTGCGATATAGCCCAATACAGAGGCGTCGCACACCCCTTATGCTTCACAGACGAAGTAATGGAACATCAATTCCCAGAAGGTTTCAAACCTATAAATATTGAATCATACGACGGCACAACAGACCCCGCAGTATGGATTGAGGACTTCCTCCTCCACATCCACATGGCCCGTGGCGATGACTTACACGCCATCAAATACCTCCCACTAAAGCTCAAAGGACCAGCGCAGCATTGACTTAACAGCTTGCCATCGGACTCCATTAGCTATTGGGAAGATCTGGAAGCCGCATTCCTCGACAACTTTCAGGGCACTTATGTGCGACCACCAAACGCCGATGATTTGAGCCACATAATTCAGCAGCCAGAAGAGTCGGCCAGGCAATTCTGGAATCGGTTCCTTACAAAGAAAAATCAAATCGTCGACTGTCCGGATGCAGAGGCCTTAGCGGCTTTCAAGCACAACATCTGAGACGAGTGGCTAGCCCGGCACATTGGTCAGGAAAAGCCAAAATCTATGGCAGCTCTCACGACGCTCATGACCCGCTTTTGTGCGGGAGAAGACAGCTGGCTGGCTCGCAGTAATAACATATCAAAGAACCATGGTACCTCAGATACCAAGGACGGAAATAGCAGGTCACGTCGCAACAAGCATAAGCGCCACATTAACAGCGAAAATACTAAGGATACGGCAGTCAATGCCGGATTCAAAGGCTCTAAACCCGGTCAGCGGAAAAAGCCATTCAAACAAAGTACGCCGGGTCCGTCCAGCTTGGACCGTATACTCGATTGCTCGTGTCAAATACACGGCACCCCAGACAAGCCAGCCAATCACACCAACAGGGATTGTTGGGTGTTCAAGCAGGCCGGCAAGTTAATTGCCGAAAACAAGGACAAGGGGCCGCATAGCAATGGCGAGGAGGAGCCCCGGCAGCCCCACAATGGAGGACAGAAGAGGTTTCCCCCGCAAGTGCGGACGGTGAACATGATATACACAACCCACATCCCCAAGAGGGAGCGGAAGCGTGCGCTCAGGGACGTATATGTGTTGGAGCCAGTCGCCCCAAAGTTCAACCCTTGGTCCTCCTGTCCGATCACCTGCGATCGTAGGGACCACCCCACTAGTATCCGTCATGGCGGATTCGCCGCACTTGTCCTAGACCCAATCATCGACGGATTTCACCTCACTCGAGTCCTTATGGACGGTGGCAGCAGCCTGAACCTGCTTTATCAGCACACAGTGTGCAAAATGGGTATAGAACCCTCAAGGATCAAACCCACAAAAACGACCTTTAAGGGCGTCATTCCAGGTGTGGAGGCCCATTGCACAGGCTCAATTACACTAGAAGTGGTCTTCGGATCCCCGTATAACTTCCGAAGCAAAGAGTTAATCTTCGATATAGTCCCGTTCCGCAGTGGTTATCACGCGCTGCTCGGGCGAACCGCATTTGCTAGATTCAATGCGGTACCGCATTATGCATACCTCAAGCTCAAGATGCCAGGACCTCGCAGAGTTATTAGGTCAATGGAAACACAGAGCGCTCTCTCCGAACAGAGGAGCACACCGCAGCCCTCGCAGCAGAAATGCAAAGCAGCCTCTCAAGGAAATCAACCATTTCGGCGCTTCACAGCCCGGACACCTTCAAGCGCGCTCGGGGCAATCAGCAAATAGACCGCCTGGCGCGATCTAAGCTCGCGTAGCAATACGGAGGCCACCCCAATCCCAGCCCAGCGGCGAAACTCGTGTCACGCGTACATAATTACGCATTAAAAATACCATGGGCACAGGTGGGGAGGGGGGCACAACTACGACACGCCCCAAGATGCGGCCTAAACCGCACTAGGGGCTTCCCGTTCAGTTATTTTTCTTTTTTCTTTCAGGACCTTAATCTCTGGAAACACGGTCTGGCAGCACTATTACCAAATACATGATGCAGCAACCAAGGAGGCAGACAACTACGTCATACCACAGAATTCCCAGGTTGATTACAGTAACGAGTGAAATATTCAATTTAATATCATTCCCCAGCTTGCCCTTGGAAGGGACATAGTCCTACTCTTTGCCTATCCCACTATCTGTATCACTCTGCTTTAACGCAATTTTTTAATAAACAATGCATCACATTACGACTATTATTACATTCTTGTTATATATATATCTGTGTGTGTGTGTTCATTAATGACGCCATGCAACCGTACACTATGGTACGACCAATACACCAGGGGCCTACGTACCCCACAATACGGTGTGAAAAGTCCGAACACTTTCACAAGTGCGGCACCCCGAACTTATAGCATTATATGCATCAGCTCCGAATCATGTCTTTGGTCAAATGTTGTGTTTGCCCGGCTCCTATGTTTTGGTACCTTACGTACTGCTCTATCGGCTAAGGTAGCGCTAGGAGAACTACTGTGATTGTGCCCCGGTTCTGCCGGGCTTAGCACCTCAGTAGAGAAAGCGAAAACTAACTGTCATGATAAGGCCAGAGACTGGTCGGTGGTCGGCGAGGTTTTTTCGAGTCCCTAAAGACTTATGCCGCTTAGGGCGAGGGGTCGGCCTTGTCTGGCTTACAGGCATGTATCGCGCCCCGAATTCGGCCTTCCGAATACCAGGGGCTTCGTTGAAATTTAAAATTATAGAATTCTATGGATAAGTGAGAGTGATAAAGCATTATTAGTCCGGTTGCCATGTTCATTGTGCTGAGCACCTCCCTCGAAGGACCCAAATATGGGAACAAGAGTGCTTAGGTTTATCCCGAGCACCCCAGCACTCGTGGCATGGGGGCAGAAGCCGAGGACTAGCCATCTCTCAGATTGGATAAATGGCCAAACAGAAGGTAATATTTTAAATTCACACAAGCGTTCCATAGCGCATATGAAACAAGTTTTCATCATACATGATCACACGAGCAAGTCTGCTACAAGACGGGCAGCCTGCAGGACACCCTCATAATAAATTTTGGGGGTGCGATGCTCCTTGCCCTACGGCGGCCGTTCCTTGATCAGCTTCACAACGTCTAGCTTGGACCACTACACCTTCACACGGGCGAAAGCCCGGCGTGCACCTTCGATGCAGACGGACCGCTTGATGACCTCCAGCCATGGGCAGGCATCCACAAGCCGCCTCACCAGGCCGAAGTAGCTGTCCAGAAGGACGTCGCCAGGCCATAGCCGGACTATAAGGCCCTTCATGGCCTGTTCGGCCGCCTTGTGCAGCTCGACCATCTACTTTAGCTGGTCGCTCAGAGGCATTGGGTGTTTGGTCCTAGTATACTGAGACCAGAACAGCTTCTCCGTTGAGCTTCCCTCCTCGGCCTGGTCAAACTGCGCGGCATCCGACATGTTGCGGGGCAAATCTGCGAATGCTCCTGGAGATCTTCGAATTCGGGTATGTAATCGGTAATTTACTTTTACATGCTTGCTCTGCATATAGAATGCCTTACCCGCCGCTATCTTCTTCATTGCGTCGATCTCCTAGAGGGCCTTCTGGGCCTCGGCCTTGGCAATCTTTGCGCTCTCAAGGGCCGCGGCAAGCTCAGACTCTCGCGTCTTTGAGTCAAGCTCCAATGCCTCGTGCTTTGTCACGAGAGTCTGGAGCTCTTGATGCACCTCGCCCACCCGAGCCTCGTGCTTCTCTCGCTCGGTGCGCTCCTTGGCCGCTTTATCTTTGGGGTCGCCACCTCGGTCATGGCCCTTGGCAAACATACAATGATCCTGTCATTTTGCAATCGCGTCCTTTTTTATATATATACATATCTATAGATGGGGTATTACTTACCCCTCTTCTCCTCGAGCTGCCTCTTGGCAAGGCCGAGCTCTTTCCTGGACCCCTCGAGGTCCTGCTTTAGTACGGCGACCTCCACAGTTAGTGCGGCGGACGCCAGCAGCGAAGCCTGCTTATGCATATTGACATACTTATATTAGACTCCTGCGATATTATTTGATCCTCTGTTCGGCTTTTCTTTGTGAACACCGAACAAAGCATTAGGGGCTACTATCTATGCGGTAATATTTCTACTACATTTTAAAACACTTACCTCGAAGCCTGTTAGAAGGCTGGCACAGGCTTCAGTCAATCCGCTCTTGGCGGACTAAACCTCCTGGATCCCCGCACTCATGATAGTGCGGTGCTCCTCGTCGATGGAAGCGCTGCGAAGCGCTTCCAGCAGATTGTCCGGTGCCTCTAGATGGACAGAGGTCACCGGCACAGGCGTCTTGCCCCTCTTAGAAGGAGGCTGCCAGCCCGAGCCCGGAACCGCTAGAGGGCCCGGCGCGGTGTTCGGCTGAGGGCCGAACTCGGAGCTCTCGGGGGCCCCGTCCCCGTGGCTCCCGGAGTCCGGAAGGTCGCGTTGAGGCGCCTCCAGGACTGTCTCCCCTCGACCCGATGACTCTTGAGACAGCACCTTGGCGTCGTCAGCAAGATGAGGGGAGGTGGCGGTCGGGACTGGATCGCTATCCATGTCTGACAAGCCCAGGAAGCCGTCCAATGATACATCGATGCTGGTTCGCGGCGGCCTGTATAATCATGTTCGGCGTTAGGGAAAGAAGTGCGACAAAGGAATGCTATGAGTTACTCTAGTATCCGAATACTTACGATCTCCCCGGGGGCTTGGCCCGGGGCAACCACTCATCTTCGCCCTCGTCGGCGGTGGTGGAACTGTCCGGAAGGAGAGTCGTCCCCTTCTTGGACCCTTTGGCCTCCGAAGTTGGGGCGGCCTTCCTTTTCTTGTCTCCCCCGCCTAGAGGGGGAGCATCTTCTTCTTCCTCCTCGTCTTCGGGGGAAGAGTGTGCCGCAGAGTTATCGGACGATGAGTCCAATAACACCTGGCGTCGGGAACTCTTTAGGGTTCCCTTGGCCTTCTTGGTCTTCTCCGGCACCTTGTAAGGAGCCGGAGCCAGCATCTCCATCAGGAGAGCGCTCGCAATGTCTTCGGTCAAAGGGGCCGGACAGTCGATCTGCCCCGACATCTCCACCCAGTGCTGTCAAAGGCCTGGAGATTAGACCCCGCACATAATTAAGCTAGGGAAAATAAATGTCTTACGGGACGTATTGAACTCACCGAACGCGCTAAGTGCTTTGCGCTTAGTCCACGATCCTCGGCGACAGAATGAGGGACCTCGGCGCCCTTGAACAGCACCTTCCAGACGTCCTTGTGCGTCGTATCAAAGAGCTCGCTCAGAGTCTGGTGCTGGGCCGGGTCGAACTCCCATAAGGTAAAATCCCGTTGTTGACACGGGAGGATCCGGCGGATGAGCATAACTTGGATTATGTTGACAAGTTTGAGCTTCTTGCTTGCCATACTCCAGATACATTTCTGGAGTCCGTCCAGCTCCACCGATGAACCCCACGACAGGCCCTTCTCCTTCCAGGAAGTGAGCCGTGTAGGGAATCCAGATCGAAACTCGGGGGCTGTCCCCCATTTGGCATCGCGCGGCTCGGTGATGTAGAACCACGCCGACTGCCTGTAACGCCCTCGATGCGGCTATATCTCCCATGTGTTGAAGCACGACTTAGAGGCATAACCGCATTGAAAGCAATCTTGCAAGTGAGGTAATCTTCACACAACCCATGTAATACATAAGGGAAAGAGATACATAGTTGGCTTACAATCGCCACATCACACAATACATGAATAAAGCATTACATCAACCAGATACAATCAAGGTCCGACTAGGGAACCAAAATAAAAGAAGACTACCCCAAAAGCTACACAGATCCCTGATCGTCCTAACTGGGCTCCACTACTGATCAACTAGAACGAAACAACACAAAGGACAAGATCTTCATCGACCTCCTCCTTGATCTTGGTTGCATCACCTGTACGGTATCATCGGCACCTGCAAACTGGTTTTCGAAGTATCTGTGAGTCACGGGGACTCAGCAATCTCACACCCTCATCATCAAGACTATTTAAGCTTATGGGTAAGGTAAACGTATGAGGTGGAGCTGCAGCAAGCGACTAGCATATTTGGTGGCTAACATATTCGCAAAAGAGAGCGAGAAGAGAAGGCAAAAGCACGGTCAAGAAACTATGATCAAGAAGTGATCCTAGAACAACCTACGTCAAACACAACTCCAACACCGTGTTCACTTCCCGGACTCCGACGGAAAGAGACCATCACGGTTACACACGCGGTTGATGCACTTTAATTAAGGTCAACTTCAGGTTTTCTACAACCCGACATTAACAAATTCCCATCTGCCCATAACCGCGGGCACGGCTTTTGAAAGTTCAAAACCATGCAGGGGTGTCCCAACCTAGCCCATCACACGCTCTCATGGTCAATGAAGGATATTCCTTCTAGCAGGAAGACCCGATCAGGCTCAGAATCCCGGTTACAAGACGTCCTCGACAATGGTAAAACAAGTCCAGCAAGACCTCCCGATGCGCCGACATCCCGATAGGAGCTGCACATATCTCGTTCTCAGGGCAACACCGGATAAGCAATCCATACAACTAAAACCAGCCCTCGAGTTTCCCCGAGGTGGCGCTGCAAGGGTGTAACGCCCTCGATGCGGCTATATCTCCAACGTGTCGAAGCACGACTTAGAGGCATAACCGCATTGAAAGCAATGTCGCAAGTAAGGTAATCTTCACAACAACCCATGTAAATAGATAATAGGGAAAAAGGTACATAGTTGGCTTACACTCACCATGTCACACAAATACATGAATAACATTACAATCATCCAATACACTCATGGTTCGACTACGGTACCAAAATGAAAGATCAACCCCAACATGCGACACGGTCCCGATCGCCCCAACTGGGCAAAACTACTGATCATCAGTGAAAGACACATAGTAACGACGAGAGTCTTCGTCGAACTCCCACTTGAGCTCAAGCGCATCATCTGGAACGGAATCATCGGTCCCTGCATCTGGTTTGGAAGTAATCTGTGAGTCACGAGGACTCAGAAATCTCGCATCCTCGCGATCAAGACTATTTAAGCTTATAGGTAAGGCACGGTAATATGTGGAGCTGCAGTAAGTGACTAGCATATATGGTGGCTAACCTGTTCGCAAAAGAGAGCGAGAAGAGAAGGCAAAGCACGAACGAAGAACTATGATCAAGAAGTGATCCTATAACAACCTACGTCAAACATTACTCCAACACCGTGTTCACTTCCCGGACTCCGCCAAGAAGAGACCATCACGGTTACACACACGGTTGATTCATTTTAATTAAGTTAGGTTTCATGTTATCTACAACCGGACATTAACAAATTCCCATCTGCCCATAACCGTGGGCACGGCTGTCGAAAGTTCAAATCCCTGCAGGGGAGTCCCAACTTAGCCCATCACAAGCTCTCACGGTCAATGAAGGATATTCCTTCTCCCGAGACTTTCCGACCAAACTCGGTATCCCGGTTGTACAAGACATCCTCGACAATGGTAAAACAAGTCCAGCAAGACCACCCGCTGTGCCGACAAATCCCGATCGGAGCTGCACATATCGCGTTCTCAGGGCACACCGGATAAGCTAAGCGTACGGGAGCCAACATAACCCAAGTTGCTAAGGGACGGCCCCGCACGGTGCTCTGGGTAGGACCAACACTTAGAGAAGCACTGGCCCGAGGGTTTAAAATAAAGATGCCACTTGAGTCCGTGAAACCCAAGGGAAAAAAGGCTAGGTGGCGAATGGTAAAACCAAGGTCGAGCATTGCTGGAGGAGTTTTATTCAAGGCGAACTGTCAAGGGGTTCCCATTATAACCCAACCGCGTAAGGAACGCAAAATCCGGGAACATAACACCGATATGACGGAAACTAGGGCGGCAAGAGTGGAACAAAACACTAGGCATAAGGCCGAGCCTTCCACCCTTTACCAAGTATATATATGCATTAAGATAACAAGATAATATAGTGATATCCCAATAATAAACAATGTTCCAACAAGGAACGATCTCCAATCTTCACCTGCAACTAGCAACACTATAAGAGGGGCTGAGCAAAGCGGTAACATAGCCAATCAATGGTTTGCTAGGACATGGTTGGTTAGAGGTTTGACATGGCAATTTGGGAGGAATGGTAAGCAAGTGGTAGGTATCGTAGCATAGGCATAGCAAAAGAGCGAGCATCTAGCAAGCAAAGATAGAAGTGATTTCGAGGGTATGATCATCTTGCCTGCAAAGTTGTCAGAGTTGACTTGATCCTCGTAAGCAAACTCAACGGGATCCTCATTATCAAACTCGTCTCCCAGCTCTACACAAACAAGACAAACAAGAAAAAGGAACACAATCAACCACGTGCAAAGCTCGAACAACATGATGCAAACATGGTATGCTATGTGGGATGCGATATGTGATGCATATGCAAGATTTGACAAGGAATGATTGAACCTGGCCTCAACTTGGAAATCCAAGAGTGCCACTGGAAAGGTGAGGTGATTTTGGTTGAAATCGATATAAAGATCACCGGAATCGGATGCACGGTTTGGAAATGGCAAGCAAAACAAATATGGCACTGGTCTGCGATAAACAGCAAGTAGCCATCTAAAAGCATCAAGATAAATATGCTACAACACTCAAACATGACAACAAAATAAATGTAAGGGAACCAATCATGATGCTTGACAAAATATGAACACTGAGCTACGGCCAATTCATCCACTAACAGGTTCAAACAAGCATGGCAAAAGTGCAAATGATAACAGGTTTCAAACTTGGTGAAATTAACACAATTCTGGAATTTAACATCAGGTAGCACACTTTAGAGCATGAAAACTATATGCTGCAGGAACTTAACATGGCAAAGAAAGGCATGACATGAAGCTACTCAAAGCACTTATCAAAAGTCCCTTAGTGACCTTGAGCCAAAAGGGATCAGAAAATACAATTGCAAGCATGCGAACATGGCAAACACATAATCAGATTACAGACTTAGAGAAAAACTGGAGCATGCAAATCTATTAATGAGTAGGCATGTTTACGAGCTCGATGCACTTACTACAGAGCATGGCATGACAAACTAAGCATACACCCATCAAGAATACATATCATAGAAGCTAGACATGGCAATAACAACAACATAGCATGCACGGATCAATAACAACATCCTCGGCAAAATCGCTAACAAGTCAACAATCTGCCAGGATTCACGAAATAGCAAAAGTAGAGCTCGATTGACTCAAGCCAGGGTGCCGCATAATTGCAAACAAAGACATGGATGTATAGAGTACCACAATGTTAACAAATTATCATTACTGAGCATCCTCAAAAGAGGCATGGATCACTAGGAAACAACATGAACATATGGCATATTGACAAAATCAGGACAGGGACTTAGAGAAATTCTAAGTCCTTGAAATCAGCATTAACGAATAGGCTACTTTGCAAGCTTGTGCTAGTCACCACACATATCACAAAAATACATGGTAAGCATCTCCATAAAGATGGAATGACATATAACAAAACTCATGTAGAGCTCAGGAGCATATCATGCACACATTAATTATGGAGAAAATGACAAATAGCTATTTGATGAAACAGATCTGACAATTTAACCACATAGCCCTCTTCCAACAGCATTTTGGGCATCAACATTAGCTCAAATGAAAATGATGCAATGAGATGAAATGATGTACTATCTGAGACAAACATTTTGATATGCTACATGCGCAAATCGGAACTACGGATGCGGAGTTACGACATGATGAATATTGCAAAAAAAATACTAGGGAGAGGGAAAATGTCAAACCTCTAGGGTCGGATCTAGATCCAGATCTGGCCGGACACTATAGTTGCAGGGACGCCGAGGTTCGCCGGGGAAGTCTCTGTTCGCCGGAGAGAGGGGAGATCGGGGCGGCGCCGGCTTGCCGGGGCGAGGAGGCAGCGCTGATGGCGGCGGTGGCTGGCAGGAGACTCGGGCGACGCGGGCGAGGCCGAGCGGCACCGGAG